>NC_043710.1:68723691-68797263 GCF_006229205.1 Suricata suricatta
AAAAAAAAAATTCCCAGAGAAATGATGACACCAAAACCAAAGTTTAATTTTAAAAACATGGGGAGATTTGGGGGGTGAAGAGTAGAACAGGAGGCCTTCAAATGGAGAAAATAGGAAGCAACTGGCACACATGTGGGAAAGATGTGAAATAGGAGAAGCGCTAAGAGATAGTAGGACAGAACACAGTCATGTGTGAACATGTGACTTACAATAAGGCCAGCGAGGTATATAGTGCACAGTGCAGAAGGGGAGCAAAGCCTACATGTTATGTAAAATGTTTAATGCATTAATGATGTAAAACCTGAACATAGTTGATTAACAACTATGACATCTGCTGCATTATTAAGATCCCCAGGGTACAAATCCTTTAGCATTTTCTAAATGCAAATTCTCATTTATGATGATATAATTGAAAAACAGTGTGTAAGTTATATCAAATATGAGAAAAGTATCCAGCAAGCCCAGATCTTGAAATGTCAAATGATAAAATATATACAAATAGGAGTGAATAAACTGGAGCCCTGGGCATGGACTAGAGAGGAACCATATAATTGCTTTCTTATGAATTCTTCATCCAGAGATTTTCCATCAATTGACATCTACACCAGATATAGTCTTTAAAACAAAAGACAGAAAAAGACTCAACCAACAAATTTTAAAACCCTCAGGAACAGAAAGATAATGACACATAGTTGTTAATCAAAATAAATACATACTCATCTGAGACCTTATAGCTTCACATTTTTCAGGGAAGTTTTAATTATCACTCCGTTTATTAGCTAACAAACCCTGTGGGACAGATTTACTATAAAATGGCCTATTTTCTAGGCACACAATTTGATTCCAACTATGACTTTGTCTCTGAAGTTCATGAGAAATGCTATCCCCACCTGTAATAAAATACCATCTTCAAAAACATAAAGAAGAATACTGATGAACTTCTAAAGGACTTCTTCGAAGGCTGTTGAAGGGAAGAAATGGTGGCATTTATGTGGTTCATTTGGGCTTCATAAACCATGCAAGTTAATTCAGGTTGAAACAACACACACAAGCACACATAGACATGTATGCATGAACACCATGCATGTCTAGAACTAATTATTTAACAAATTTGATAGTAATCGATTCAAAATGCCATAAATAGGTAGCAACTTTTTATTTGCTTTTGTACTTAAAGACAAAAATAACAAAAGAAAACATCTACCTAAATTTTAAAGTCTGAATTAAAAGTCTGAATTTGTCTCTTCTCACCTGCTCTACTTTGTCTATTTGAAGCTATCTGGGAGTATCGGAGACATAAGGGGACCTGCTACCAGCACAGGAGTTATACCGAGATCTGTGGAATGTCAACAACTAAGTTGTGATGCCAGAAGCAGAAAAGAATTCCACATGGTATCAAACCAAAGGTTTCCAGAGATAGATATTAAAGCTGGGGTCTGAATCTAAGAGTCAGGACCAGATTGAAAAAAACCAATACTACTGAGCTGGAATCACAGGACACTGGAAGTCAGTAATAGCATCTCTTAAAGTGTCCAGTAGAGTTGCTATGATTCAAATATTGCATTTACGACTGTGTGGTGTATGGCTTGAAGCTTTACTTGCGACTTTACTGACTTGTGGTAAAAAACATTTTATATCATGTCCATTGTGTATGAAAGTATGTGTGTCTGTGTGTGAGTGTGTATGTGTGTTTAGAATTGTATTTAATGTACTCTGATATTTCTACACTATTGTTTTATATACTTTTTGGTTTATTTAAAAATGCACTTTTTGGAGGGCCTGAGTGGCTCAGTTGGCTTCAGCTCAGGTCACAATCTCACAATCCATGAGTTCGAGCCCCACATTGGGCTCTGTTGACAGCTCAGAGCCTGGAGCCGGCCTCAGATTCTGTGTCTCCCTTTCTTTCCACCATTCCCCTGCTCACTCTCACTCTCGCTCTCTCTTTCAAAAATAAATAAAGATTAAAAAAATTTTAAATGTACTTTTTGTTCACTGAATTGTTTTTACAACCCACTAATGGAGCTCATCTAGAATATCCACTGGCTAGGAGAAATAAGAGCAAATTGAATATTCAAATATGACAAAGAAATGTGTTTTTCTAGAGGAAAAGGAGTAAATACAGTTGGTGAAGAATATAGTATTTTTATATTCTTTTACAACACTACAACTAAAATTAGCCTTAGGGATTTTCTATTTATAGACCTTGATTTGACAGATGGAAAAAGAGTCACCAAATAAGGTCACTTGTCCAATGTCTCACAGTTAGTGGCAGACCTGTATTTAAAACCCAAACTGACTATCTCATGGACTCTTTCCATTATTGGCATATATGCATATTTGCCCAAAAAGTATTGCAGAGAAGCAAGGAAGCATATATTGGAATGAGACTTACAAAACCCCAGAATTCCAAGTTAAAGCATATTATACTTAATCTTGTTGGTAATAGCAAATTATTAAACAATTATTATCAGCAAAACCATATGAAAAATTTTGTGTTCATAAGATGCATGTGGCAATTTTACATGCATGTTCTTGACAGAACAAGGTAAAAAGACCAATGAGTTAATTACAGCGTTCCAGGAATAAAGACCAGAGATCTGGGTTACAGTGACTGACAGAAGTAGAATGTAAAGCCAAACAAAGATGGCAGAGCATCATGAAGAAAGATTTGGCAAGATTTGGTTGGTAATGAGGTATGCAGGGCGAGGAATAGAGTGAAATTAGGTATTTCAAGTCTTAAATACAGGGATGAGAGTGGTATCTTTGACATTAGAGTTGGAATCAAGAAAAGAAAAACGTTATTTTAAAAAGAGATAGTTGGTTAAGTTTTAGATGTGTAGATTTGGGGATGATGATACAAATCTAATGTATCTGTCCTTTTAATGGCTTTCTTGAGGTATAACTGGAATACAAATAACTATACTTTTTGAGTTTGGTCTTATGCAAAACCTGTGAGACCACAACGGTGAACAAAATAACAGACATGTCAATATCTCCCAGGATTTTGTTATGATTATTTTTTTGTTTTGTTTGCTTGTTTATTGTGGTAAGAACACAAAAGACAACCTAGCTTCTTATCAGATGTTATACGGCAGGTCTCTAGAATGTATCCATCTAGCAGAACTGAAACTTTAGATCCACTGAACAACTCCTCATATCCTCCACCCCCTGTGCCCTTGGCAGCCACTATTACACTCTTATTCCATGAGTTTGGCTATTTAAATACCTCATAGAAGTGGAATTATACAGTTTTTGTCCTTCTGTGACTTAGCATGCTGTCCTCTAGATTTATCCATGCTGTCATAATATACGTATCTTACAAGTGAAAGCCTAAAAATAGGAAAGAAGCTGGCATGGGTGATGAACACTTGGGAAGCATCAAAATGGGTAAGATCCATTTGAGAACAAATGTTTTAAAAGAGGCCAAACACACAAGCTGAACCAGGCCAAATACGTGCAATCACAGGTCAGAGGCAGGATCCACCTAATCAGAGAAGAAGGAATTCAGATTATTTAATTACCATGTTTAAGCAGCTGATATATTCTAGAGACTATGCTAGCATTAAAAAATAATGAAACATGAGTATAGTCGATGGTATTATAATAATCTTTCCAAGCTATGAGGTATCCAGTCCCCCATCATGGTAGTGTTAGGGATAAAGAAATAAGACATAAGGAGCCAGAATCCTAATAACTGACACGCAGTATTAAAAAAGCAACAAACACCCTCATTAGCAAAAACCATGTGGAAAGTATAAATTTCTACTCTCATTTGGTAATACTGAGGGACCACGACCCCCCTTGATAGTTTGGCACTAGAGAGGCCTCCTAGACAATCAGAATGTCCACCACCATTGAGTGGTAATGAAAGTACTACCTCCTCCCCACCTCCATAGTGTCAGGGGCAGGCCTGCCAGCAGTAATGAAAAGCACCCCAGCCTTGGGCATCAATGAAGACCAAATGGGGAACTTGGAATTCTGCCCTTTCTTACAATAACAGGTAACACCCTATCCTTCCCCTGCTAGAGCAATGTCAGAGTAAACCAGTTAAAATAGAAGATTTCATCAAGATCTAGATTCTCGTAACATAATGCCTCAGAGGTTCAGGTTTCAATAGAAAATCACTCAAGCATTCATACCATGAAACCAGAAGATCTCAGACTGAATAAAATAAAAAGACAATCAATAGATGCAGAAATAACATGACTGAGATATTAACATATATTTTAAAGTAGTCATCTTAAAAATGGCCAGAAGGAAGGACTATACGTAAAATGATTGAAGGAGAGTGGGAGATACAACGTGTTATGGAATGAATAAGTCACTGAAGTAGAAGGCACAGCATAAGGAATACAGTCAATGATATTGCAATAGTAATGTATGGATGCAGATGGTAGCTACATTTGTGGTGAACATAGCATAATGTATAAACTTGTCAAGTCACTATGGTATACACCTGAAACTAAAATATCACTGTATGTCAACTATACTCGAATAAAAAAACAATTATAGGGGCACCTGAGTGGCTCAGTCGATTGAACATCCTACTTCAGCTCAGGTCATGATCTCGCAGTCTGTGCTGACAGCTCAGAGCCTGGAGCCTGCTTTGGATTCTGCGTCTCCCTCTTTCTCTGCCCCTCTCCTGTTTGCATTCTGTCTCTCTCCCTCAAAAATAAACATAAAAAATTTTTTAAAATGAAAATAAAAAATAATTATAAGAGATCATTATCTTAAAATGTTTTGATAAGAAATTATGAAAATCATTGAAAAATAATGAAATTAAAGATATAAAGGAGAACTCAATGAAAAGTTAAAAACATACTAACTAAAAAAAAAACCCCACAGTAACCAAAAAACAAAACATAATAAAAAGCCCTTATGGATGAGCTAATCAACAGAATTCAGGGAACGGAAGAAAGAGTAACCAGAAGTGAAAAGAAAAAGAAAAAGAAGAAAAAAAAAGAAAAAGAAAAAGAAAAAGAAAAAGAAAAAGGAAAAGGAAAAGGAAAAGGAAAAGGAAAAGAAGAGAAGAGAAGAGAAAAGAAGAGAGAAGAAAAAAGGAAAAGAAAAGAAAAGAAAAGAAGAAAAAAGGAAAAGAAAAGGAAGAGAATAGAAAATACTGTATCTGAATAAGAGAAAATTGATTAAAAAAGAAAAGAGCCTCAGGGATCTCAGAGATTTATAACAAAAAAATATAACTATCATGTCACTGGAGTCCTGGAAAGAGAAAAGAAAGAAGATAGAACACAAAGAGTATGGAAACATACAATGGCTGAAAACTTCGCAAATTTGGTAAGAGACATAAGCCTACAGATTCAAGAAGCTAAGAAAACACCAAGCATTATAAACCCAATAAAATCCACAGCAAAACATATTATAGTTAAACTTCGAAAATAAAGACAAAAACTCTTAAAAGCAATTAGACAGAAAGGGCATCTTACCATGGAAGAAAAAAGTAATTCAAATTGGCAGGACATTTCTTATCAGAAACCAAGGAGGATAGAAAGAAGTAACAAAATATTTTTTCAAAGGCTGCAAAAAAAAAATCAGTCAACCTAAAACCTATATTCAGCAAAAAATGTTCTTCAGAAATGAAGGGGCAATAAGACATTTTCAAATGAAATAAAACTAGGAAAATGTAGTGCCAGAAATCTACATCAAAAGGCCATCTAAAGTAAGTTTTCTAAACAGAAAGAAACAGTAAAAGAAGGAATCTTGGAACATAAGAAAGAAAGAGAGAGAAAGAACAGTAGGAAAAATGAAATATGGGTAAATAAATTACATTTCTCTTCTCTTCAGTTTCCTAAATTATGTATGACAGTTGAAGAAAATTTATAACAATATCTGATATGGTTATAAATGAATATGAAATATATATACAGTAATTATAATTGTGGAATAGGATAAGGGTATGAATATAAGTAAATTTTCTGTACTTCACTTGAACTTGGAAAACAACATCATAGACTATGATAAACTATGTGTATCTAATGTAATGCCTAGAACAACCACTATAAAAGCTATTCAAACAGAAACATTCAAAAACACTATAAATATATCAAAAGTAAGTTCCTGAGTATTCAAGTAACCAACAGGAAGGTAGAAAAAAGCCCAGAGAGACCAAAACCAGAAAGTTATCAGAAATCAAAAATAAAATGGAAACTTTAACCATAACATAGCAATATTACACTGAAATGATCTAAATACACCAATTAATAGAGATTGACATAGTGAATTAAAAAGCATAACCCATGATATACTGTCTATAAGAAATTCAATATAATGATATCAGCAGGTTAAAAGTAAAAAAAAATAGAAAATATGTATTATGCAAACCATAATTAAAAAAAAACAGTAGTGGTTATATTAATGTCAGGTAATGCAGACTTCAAAGCAAAGAAAATTACCAGAGATAGAGCAGGTCATTATATACAATGATTCAAAAGGCAATCCAATCATAAATATATGTTACAAACAATAAAGCTGCAAAGCAATAACTGATAGAATTGAGGAGAAATTAACAAACCCACAATTTTAGTGAGAGATTTAAATGCTTTTCTCAACATTGTATAGGACAACTAGGCAGAAAACCAGTAAAGATATAGAAATGTCCAACATCATCAAGAACATTTATAGAACATTTCACTCAACAACAGCAGAACAAACTGTTTTTTTCAGTGCCCTTGGAACATATACCAAGATAGACCTTATTCTGGTCCATAAAAAAGGGTTCCACAAATTTAAAGAATTTGAAGTCATAAACAGTATACTGTTTGAGTACAGTGGAATTAAAACAGAATCTTTAATAGATAACAGGAAACTTTCCAAACACTTAGACATTAAACAATATTCTTCTAAATGATCCATGGTCAAAGGATAAAGTATCAAGGATCAAGGTCAAAGGATAAGTATCAAGAAAATTTTTAAAAATATATGAAACTGAATCAGATTGAAAATACAACTTCAAAATTTGTGGAACACCACTAAACACAGGTGATAAATTTATAACACTTAAAAGCACAACCACAACTTACTCAATTAGAAAGAGTAATTTAAATACCTGTAACTATTAAAGGTATTAAGCTCATAATTTAAAATTCTAGAAAAAAAAACAACTCTAGTTCTGGATGATATCACTGGAGAATCCTATCAAACATTTAAAGAAGAATTAAGACATATTCTCCACAATTTCTTCCAGAAAAAAGGAGGAAACACTTCTCAATTTGCTTCATGAAATTAAGATACCTGTGATACTCAAACCAAAGAAAGTACTCCTCTGATATCAAAACTAGTACAAAAAAAGAAAAAGAAAAAACAACCCAAAGACAAATATTTCTCCTGAATATTTGCACAAAATATTTTAACAAAATATTAGCATATAGAATCCAGCAATATATAGAAGGAATTCTACACCATGACCAAGGCACTGTTTATTCCAGGGATGCAAGGCTGGTATGATATGTGAAAATCGTCAATGTAATATATCATATGTACTCATGTGATCCTATCAATCAATGTAGAAAAATCATTTGGCAAAACTCAACACCAATTTATTAAAAAGAAAAAAACTCTCTGGAATACAGGAACACAGGGGAACTGCCTTATCTTGATATAAAACATCTGCAAAAACTAACAGCTAATGTCAAACTTAATGGTGAAAGAATGAATGCTCTCCTCTAAGTCTGAAAACAAATCAAGGATGTCTGATCTTCCCATTTTTATTCAAAATAGAGCTAGATGTTCTAACTAGTGCAATAGGCAATAAAAGGTATAAAGATGTAAAAAAAAAAAAAAAGAATAAAACTATCCCTATTTGGGGATGACATTATTGTCCAAATAGAAAAATCTCAAGAAATCTATATAACAACTCCTAACCTAGTGAGTGCTTTTAATAAGGACACAGGATATGAGATAAGCATATAAAAATTAATTGTATTTTTTTTAGGGAGTTGCATCCTTTATTTATTTTTTTTGGATAATCTTAGTTTATTTTTTTCCATAATATTTTATTGTCAAATTGTTTTCCATACAACAACACATGGATACAAAAAGCAGAAACTCTATGTACTATGTACCATCATTCAAGAAAATAAAATATTTAGGTATAAATCTAACAAAACGTACAGATTTTTTTGTAGATACAAGTTAAGATAATTCTAAAATTTTTATCAGGGCACCAGAGTGGATCAGTGAGTTAAGCATCCGACTTCCACTCAGGTCAGGATCTTACAAGTCTGTGAGTTTGAGCCCCTCATCAGGCTCTCTGCTGTCAGCACAGAGCCCACTTCAGATCCTTTGTCTTCTTCTCTCTCTCTGCCCCTCCCCTACTTGTTTCTCTAGCTCTCAAAATAAATGAATAAACTTAAAACATAAATAAATAAATAAAATAAAAGTTTTATCTAAAGGTAAAGGAACTAGAAAAGCTAAAACAATTTTGGAGGAAAAAAATAAAGTTAGTCTATTTGGTTTCAAGATCTAGTATGTGCTTACAGCAACCTACAATATCTGATGCTGAGAAAAGGATAGATGCATAGATCAATAGAAAAGAAGAGAGAACTCAAAAATAAACCCACACAAATATGCAAATATGCCAAATGACTTTTGAGAAAGGGATAAAATAATTCAATGGAGGAAACAGAGCCTTTTCAACAAATGATGCTAGTGTAAGTTGCCATACATAGGTAAAGAAAAAAAAAAACTTCCACCTAAATCTCATACCTTATACAAACAATAATAATTAATAATTAATAATAATAATTCAAAATGAATCAGAGACTTAAAGTAGAACCTAAAATTATAAAAGTTTTAAGAGAAGATAGGAAGCAGTATTCATAACTTAGGGCCGGGAAAAGAGTTCTTAAACTCAACATGGAAAGCAAGATTTATAAAAGCAAATAATGATAAATGGGACTTAATCAAAATTAACAACTGTGTTCTGCACAGGACCACATTCAGCAGTTAAAACAAAGCAAAGCAAGCTACAGCCTGGAAGAAAATATTTGTAAATCAAATAAGCAACAAAGGAATATAGTCTAGAATACATAAAGAATGCTCAAAATTCAACAGTAGAAATGAATACATGAACAAATACCCAAATATTCCAATTAGAATATGGGCAAAAGTCTTGGTCAGATATTTCACTGAAAAGGGTATAATGATGATGGATAAGTATATGAAAAAGTGTCAAAAATAATAACCACCAGGGAAATTCAAAATAGATAAAGAGACATTGCTACACAGTTTACAGGGTGGCTAAGAATGTTAAGAAATGAACGGCAGCACCAATTATTCATACATCAGCAGTAGGAGTGTAAATGACATAACCACTCTAGGAAACAATTTGGAGGTTTCTTGAGGGGGGAAAAAACTAAATGAAACAAGCTTTCTACTATATTACAACCCAGCATTGCACTCCCGGGTATTTATCCTAGAGAAATGAAAACTTATGTTCACACACAAAAATACTGTACTGAAATGTTTATAGCAGCTTTATTAGTCGTAGCCAAAAACAGGGATCAGGTCAGATATCCTTCAGTGGGTGAACGGGTAAACAGATCGGGGTATAGCTATACCACAGACACTGCCTATCAGTAAAAAGGAATAAGTCATTGATTAACACATCCAATAATCTATACTTATGCTAAATAAGGAAAGTCAATCCCAAGTGTCACATTTGTATGGTTCCATTTACATAACATTTTTTAAATGACAAAATGATAGAAATAGAGATCAGTCATTGGCAGAAGTGAGGGGTGTGCAAGTGGGGAGGGTAGAGGCTGCTGCTATAAGAAGGAGACATAACAAGGGTGTCTGGCTGGCTCAGTAGGTTTAACATACAACTCTAACTTAGGTCATGATCTCTGGTTCCTGGGTTCAAGCCCCCTGTTGGGCTCTGTGCTGACAGCTCAGAGCCAGATGCTTGCTTCAAATTCTGTGTCTCCCCCTTTCTGTCCCTCCCCCACTCATGCTCGCTCTCACTCTCTCTTTCTCTTTCTCTCTCAAAAATAAATAAATATTAATTTTTTTAAAAGGAAGTATGGGGGATCCCTGTAGTGGTAGAGCTGGTCCATGTCTTGGCTGTACTAATGTCACTGTCTGGGGTATGATTGGTACTGTGGTTTTGCGAAATGTCACTGGAGGACACTGCATAGGGTATATGAGGTCTCTCTGTATGTTTCTTATAGCTACATGTCAACCTATATTATCTTAATATTGAAAGATTATTTTTAAAAGCCCTAAGTCGGCATCCTGCATTATTAAAAATAAATCACTCAAAGACTTTAAATAACATCACATTATTCATAATAAAGCCAACAAAAACAAAACACATATATTTTAGGCACTGTCATTACTAAAAGAAAACTTCTAAATCCTACTTTTTTCTTAATTCTCTCACCTCGGGTGATTTATACTTATATTAAAATAAGAAGCACCTATATTTCTTGGAACTGTGAGCTGTCTTCTTCCCCAGGAGAGTTCTGGAAAGATGGTGATAACATTTTAAAAGGCATGTGGGCATAAAGGAAGTGCTTGGAGCACATGTTGTCTTCTAAACCTCTTGGCTTAAATGCACTGTCTTCTATTTCAAATGTATCTATTTTCAGCTTGCTTTCATAACTGTATTTAGGTTAAGAAGGATGTAAAGTGCCAAATTTGGAAGACAATTAAGATTTCCAAAAGATTATACTTTAAATAAAATCATAACAAGGAACAGAAGACTTTTATTAAAATGTGTAACTTATTTGCATCAGGGAAGGAGCCGGTGGATATATTTAGCAAACCGGATATGAATGATCTTGCCATTCAAGAACATTAGAAAAATCCTGTTTTGGAGTCCTCATTTCCTAAAAAATACTCAAAAATGAGAAGCTGCTAATGCTCAAAACTGGATTTGTTGACCCGGATTCCCAAATAAAGACAAGCTTCTTTTGCAATCAATCCTGGTAGACTTACCCTTTGGTAACCTGTCATTCCAGCTCATGAGCTCTTTTATTCACCAAATATATGATGGGTATATTTGATGAATATATTCTCCAAACATATTCTTTGCAACAAGGGTGCAACCTTTGTTGTGCATGTGTCCAGCACAGATAAAATATACAAAACCAATGGAAATTCATATTTTGTAAAAAAACCAATTATACATTTTATAATCAATTCACTCTCCTGTATTTTTGTTTCTGTATTTTAGAATGAATCAGATAACACCACTCTCTTGTTTAAAACTTTGCAAAGGCTTCCTATCGCTCTCAAGCATTCTGCATTTTTTCCCACTGCTCAGACTGCTCTTCCCCTAGCCGGCCTCATATCCCCTTCCCTGGACTCCTTGGAATTATTCTTGAAAATTATTTAACCTTATTGGATCACACCCTGTAGGCTTCATTGATTATTTATTTTTATAATCCATCTTCAACAACAGAATACAATCAAAAGAGCAGGAATTTGTACCTGTTATTGTTCACTGTCCTATTTACAGCACTTTTCTCAGGACGATTATGTTCTTGAACAGTTACGCTAAATAAATGGAAGAACTTATGTTTTTTCTTGCCTTGCCATATTTCCACAAACATTTGTCTAGTATCTACGATATCAATGGCATCATGCTCGCACTGGAAACAACTACAGGCTAGACACCATCTCTGCTCTCACAGGTTCCACTGTGGAGAGAAAGGGTGAAGGGAGGGAAGGGTATTGAAAACAAACACACACAGTCCTTTAGGCTCAATAACCCACTACATGACCAGGCTGCATCTTGCTAAAACGAGACACAAATAGAACACAACATAGCCCTTTAAATCTTTACCCTTAGGGATCTAATGAGGGGATGGTATAAAGAGAGACAGACAGGGGTTGGATGAGCAAAAAAAAAGATAAAACAGTGTTGTGTGCATTAGCTTGAATCAAATAATGGGAATTCTTGGCTCGTGGGGGAAGGACTGTCTAGATGGCATGGAAGGCTCTAAGAGCAACACTTGAACTAGGTCTTAAAGGATCAATGACTAATTTTTAATAGTGCTCTGTATATTAGAAAGCTAGAATGAACTGCAAAGGGAAGCTGTGGAGACACTCTCTTGAACATTTAAACATCTTGTTATTTGAATGTATCCATCAGGGCAGCCATGTAGCACAAGGCTAAGTGATGTGAATGCAAAATCTATATGAAAGCCTTTCTCCCACCTTCTCCTGGATTAGTGCAGTACACAGCCTATGCAGCTGACCATGTAGCCCTAATTCTGACAAAGTAATACCACTTTCTATGCTTAAATGTTTTATAACTTAAGAAACATATTTACATTTGTTATCTCATTAAAATCTTATAATACGGGTATGGATACTGCTGCCTCTTTTAAGACTTATTTTCACCCACTCCCAAAGTTATGCAGCTACTTAATGACCGATGTGGAAATGTGGCCCAAATTTTCTGAAATCAAGTCATCACGCACAAGTATCTGTTCGATTCCTACCATCTTCACTAGGCAGTACATTCACTGAAGAATGAAGACACATTCCCATGACCATAATATACCTTAGGACCTTTACACAGTTCCTCTATTGTAACAGCAGGGAAAGCAAAATGCATTGACAGGATTTCAGAGGCCTTGGTAGATCTGTTGGTAAGAAAATTAAGATCTCTCCTGATTTTTCTCCACGTTCTCAGTGAAATAAGAACAGAGGTCATTATGGAATATAAAGAGCCAAGGTAAATTTTACAGATTTTAGAAAAGAGGAGCAGGTGTGAAATTGTAATTTAGGGCACCGGGCAGGTGAATGGACTAACAAAATGTGGTTGTAGGATTGACAGGCAGCAATTGGGGCCACATATGGTTCATGATAATAAATTAAAGAAAAACCAATCAATACCACTGTATGTTTACCCCAGCCCTGTTCAGTGGCTTAGGTGCAGGTATTAAGAAAAGAGAAAGAGGGCTCAGCTTAGGCTGCATCTCTACCAGTCATGTATGATGGCAGGAACTATGTACAAGGGCAAATAAAGCTATGCCAGTGAGTGAGTATAAAAGTAAACTTGAAATATAGGCTGAATGAAATGGTCATGAGGACTTGAGAAGGATAATGGAGATTTAAAAAGTAAGTTCAATGGGTTTTAGGTCTTCATGAAATCAAAGAATTATTGGAGTTGAGGATACTGAAGGAATGCCATTAGAAAGAAGGTAATAGAGGTTCTGGCAAATAGGTGCTAAATGCTGTATTCTTTTAAGAATGAATATACCACAACTTTCTCCTAAATATCACAGGTTTGACCAAATGATCTCTTATAACCCTCTTTGTAAGAATCCAGATTTACATTTAGATTTATTTTTTTTAATGTTTAGTTTGAGAGAAAGAGAGATAGCTTGAGCATAATAGGGGCAGAGAGAGAGAGTGGGAGAGGAGCAGAGAGAGAAGAAAGTGAGAGTGAGAGTGAGTGAGTGAGAGAGAGAGAGAGAGAGAGAGAGAGAGAGAGAGAATCCTAAGCGGGTTCCATTCTCAGCATGGAGCCTGATGAGGGGCTAGATCTCACAATGGTGAGATCATAACCTGAGCCAAAATCAAGTGTCAGGCACTAAACTGAATGAGCCACACAGGTGCCCCTACATTTAGATTTCTAAGGTAAGTTTCTCATTTATTCAGCAAGAAAACATTTTTTGTAATATTTTGACATCAAATTATTTTATCAGGGATAGATTTTAAATTCTAAGAAGCCTGAAATAGTCTCTAATATCGACACTTAGATGCTGCAATTTAAAATTGGGTTTCTCACATTATTTTGCATTTATACTCTTTTAAATCTTTATTTACTTGAGAGAGAGAGAGAGAGAGAATCTGAAACAGGCTCCAGGCTCTGAGCTGTCAGCACAGAGCCTGACATGGGACTCAAATTCATGGACTGTGAGATTTTGACCTGGGCTGAAGTCAGACACTTAACTGACTGAGCCACCCAGGTACCCCTGCATTTACACTTCTGATTGTCTCAGGTAAAGATCTGCATTTGGATAGGGGGTTGGGCTGTCTTCTTTTTCCTTTTTAGTAACCAGGATTGAGGCCATTGGTGAGGACACAATAGAGACACAGCATGTAAGAGAAGCTTATAGGATTTGGGGATATCTAACCTGAAACAAAAAGGAAAAATATAGCAGTTCAAAGATAACTAAGGGAAGTCTCTGCAAGACAGGGTCTTAATGATTAAGAGTTTAGGCTCTGGGTATTATTTAGACCTCGGTTTGAAATCCACCCATGGGTCTTCAGCAAGTTACTTTTATGTTTCTAAGAACCATTTTTCCTCTTCTATAAAGCATAGCCAGGCACAATATTTTTAAGGTTGGTGAGAAAAGGAAGTTGATTACATGAACTATAAGGTCCACCCCAAATCTACAATTTTTTGATTCCATATCCAACGGGGTAAAAAAATTCATGTTTTTGAGACTAGAAGGCCCTTCTCTCCTACAGAAAAGATGTTGCCTTTCAAACAGACCTCTACTTGGATCCTCAGTCCACTTAGAGAGCTATGAAGCCTTAAGAGATAAAATATGGGTTACATGCAATGGAGAACTCAGTAATTTCACCTCCCAAACTGGAACACAGACCCGCTGCCTCTGGGCTTAGGACACCACTGCTGTCTATGATGGAAGGCACAGGTGCTGGAGGCAGGGCCAACATTTAGTAAAGCTCTTACTTAGGTGAGTTCCATCTTTATTTTTTTAATATAATTTATTATCAAATTGGTTTCCATACAATACCCAGGGTGAAGTCTGTCTTTAGGTTGATGCTGACAAGCAAAATTCCACAACTGGTTGTTAAAATGTTTTACTATGGTTTATAGTTTTTAATTTATTTGCAAAAGGAATAGATTTGAAACAGTTCTTTCCTAAACTTGCTGAAAGATTTCTCATCATTTCAGAAAAACTTGAATGCATGTTGCTGTACACTAACAGTAGGTCACACATGCTCTAGGTTGGAAAGAGCAGAAATGACAGAAGCCAGAAAGAACCACCTGTTTCTGACAGGATTGTTTGATGTAGGGAAGGTATGTAATTTTTATGGAAAGTCAGAAAGTCATGTTGTTTCCTGCTGGGGTGCCTGGGTGGATCAGTCAGTTAAGCTTCCCACTTTGGCTCAGGTCATGATTTGGCAGTTTGTGAATTTGAGCCCTACATTAGGATCTCTGCTGTCAGTGCAGAGCCTGCTTCAGATCTACTGTCTTCCTTCCTCTCCCTCTCCCCCCCCCCCCCCCCCAAATAAATAAATATTTTTTAAAAAGTTATTTCCCATCTAGCACTAGAAAGCTTAAAAAAGACCAAACAGGGGCACCTGGGTGGCTCAGTTGGTTAAGCGGCCAACTTCAGTTCAGGTCATGATCGTGCAGATCTTGAGCCCCGTGTCAGCTCAGAACCTGGATCCTGCTTTGGATACTGTGTCTTCCTCTCTTTCTGCCCCTCCCCTACTCATGCTCTGTCTCTCTGTCTCTCAAAAATAAATAGACATTAAAAAATTTTTTTAAAAGACCAAACAAATGTAATAGTGATGGATGCATTGTAATCTAGGTCAAAGGTCTTTGGTTTTTTAAATGTTTTTATTTAGTTTTGATGAGAGAGAAAGAGAGAGAGGGCACAAGAGAGGAGAGCAGAGAGAGGAAGACACAGAATCTGAAGTAGGCCTCAGGCTCTCAGCAGTCAGCACAGAGCCCCATGCAGGACTTAAACTCAGGCATAAACCACAAGATCATGCCTGAGCCAAAGTCAGACACCTAGCTGACTGACTCACCCAGGCACCCCTAAGTCAAAGATTCTTGAATTTAGAATGATTTAAGTTTGAATTGTGAACCTGGTGATCTTAGGTAAGTTACTCGATTTCCTCATATGTTATTCTGGACACAATAATGCCTCTTTTAGAAAGACTTCATAAACATAAAGTATGATTAAGTAGCAAGTATCTAGTTTAGTGGCTGGCACTTAGAAAGTGGTCAATAATTTACTGTCAAGATAATATCTCCAGTGACCCTTTGCTAGGAAGCTAGCAAAGGGGTGTTTCAGTTTCTTGGTCTAGGTAATGATCTTATGCATTCTTTTTATTTGAATTTTTCCTACCTAGTATACATTTGGCATTTTGCTAGGCATTACGACTATAAAAATAAAAGTCCTACTCCCTGTTTTAGGAGCTTATAAGTTATTAAAGAAAGAAATAGGGAAACACCAGGAAAGCATGAGGTGTTATGAAATCATAAGGGGGCAGGGACTGACAGGGACTGGAAGCCAGAAGTGGTGGTGGTCAGAGAAGACTTGCAGGGATTCATTAAATAGAAGGGCATTACAAGTTGAGGAAACAGAATTACAGAAAAGTGGGATATGGCAGAATACAGAAAGAAAACAGCATAGTTGAAAGGAAATGTGATTTAAAATTCAGACACCTGGTTTCTGTGGTCTAACTATGCCACATATTTCTATGGGACTAACAAAATTTATATAACTCCTTTAAGCCTCAACTGTTTGATCTGTAAAGTGGACTTTTAGGATCTACTTCATAAAATTGTTGTGAGGCTTAAATGAGATAATAATATGTATTTCTTTTTACCCCCATCATTTCCATACTGGCATAAATATAAGCAGACATCCTCGCTCAGACTCTTCCTTAAATTCAGTGGATCCCTGCTTCTAACCTATTCTCCACCATGAAGGCTGAGGAGCCTTTTCAAAAGTAACACCAGGTAAAGGCACACTTCTGTTTAAAAGCCCCAAATGTTTCCATTGCCTTCTAAACCAAATAATTAATAAAAGGTTATATGGTCTTGTATGATTTGTCCCCTCTCTCATTAAAGTCACTTTGACTCACCTTCCCTGATGCTCTGTGCTTCAGCCACCTGGCCTTCTTCCAGTTCACAGGTGTCTATGCCCCCTCCTACTCTTTGTATTTTACATACTGCCTCTACCTAGTACTCCTGTGTCTCCCACTTTACCTTTATTAGTTCTAGTCATTCTCCACGTCTTATGTCAAGTGCACCTTCCCCATCTCCCTGATTAGGTCACATGGCCCTACCATTACTTGCTCTCTTTCCTTTGTAACTCTCAACTAAAACGAAACTACATTCACTTGGTGAGAATGGGCATTTCTCTCACCTCCATGATTGCTACTCCAGGAAAGCCTCAAATGTATTTGCTGTTGCTTGACCCTTGCTTGGCAATGGGTTTCTCCACTATCACAAGTAATGTATTTTCTCTCTTGTTATTTCTCTCCATTATACATAAATAAACAAGGACTATTCTCCTGTAAAATTGTTTTACTACACAGTCTGTATTTACCCACCTAAAGGTTATTCTTCATGGCTATGTTTGTATAGAAACCAAGACTATAAAAGATTTAAAAGCATATATTCAAAACTATGGCTAGAGTAGATGATAAATTGCTAGTCTTTTCACTTGTAATTGAACTCAGGGAACACAATAGTTCTGTAGTTATTCTTGTTTTCATAATAAACTGAAGTTCTCTAGTCTCATGCAGTACAAAATGTCACTGTAACTTCTGATACTGGAGAGTATAGTTAGGCCTATTCTACTTTCTTACATTCTTGGTATCCAAGTTTCAAGATATCTCTTATTGACTCTAATTCAAACTCTAGGCAGAATTTTGTTTCTTCACCCTGTACAAGAAGTTATGTTTTCCAGGTGGTCATACATAAGTAATGATTTCAGTAAAAGCAATCAACAGAAAGCATATTTAGAGGATGGAAGGACAAGATGTCCATGGATTCTTCCAAAATTTCTGCACTTTTGGGGCAACTAGGTAGCTCGGTAGGTTAAGCTTTTCACTTCAGTTCAGGTCATGATCTCGCGGTTCAGTACCTTTATTTGTGCCCCATGTCAGGCTCTGTGATGACAGCTCAGAGCCTGGAGCCTGCTTTTAATTCTGTCTCCCTCTCTCTCTGCCCCTCCACTGCTTGCATACAGGGTCTCTTCTCTTTCTCTCTCTCTCTCTCTCTCTCTCTCTCTCTCTCTCTCAAAAATAAACATTAAAAAAATTTTAATAAATATATAAACAAATAAATAAATGTGTGCACTTTCATTTGTCTCTGATTTTTTTAGAGTTTGTTTCCTAGTTAAGAACATTTGGGCATATTTGTTTTAAAAAGTAACTGACAAAGGATACCGCTGGACATATCATTAATGAAGAGTCTAAGTTGCCAATAACCCTATCACTTTAAATACCATATACAGGGCACTCTCAGTGTCTAATCCTTCTTAAGCATCTCTTCCTGTTTTTAGCCTCATACAAAAACAAAATACAAACAAAACTAAAATGTAGAGAATACTCTCAGTGTTTATAAGTTAATTTCAAGTCTATAAAATGACTTAATTTGTTACAAAGGTAAGCTAACATGCTAGCATGCATGAATGGAATAACACTAAATTTTAAGTCACATAATTATAGACTTTATTCTTAACTCCTCCTTTGATATTCTTTAGACTTTTAACTTGAATGACCTAATTTTAATTGTAAAAAAATTGACAAGTTAATAATTACATCATTCTCTTCAGCTTCATTTCAATCACTGATTAAACTAAATTTCCTTGAATGACAAACATAAAACTAATTTTACAAAACAATTTCAACTGTCACTTATACCTCAGCAAAGCTGATAAAAACCCCACATTGTCATTGTATTCACTAGGTAAAACAATAAAGTATATACAAAATTGTATGGACTGCAAATACTTTAGACCTAAACAAAATAATTATTGTCTCCAAAGCATAAAAAATAGTGAAATCAAAAATTTATAATATTAACGAAATATCTGAAAATTGAAAGATACATCAAGTAATTAGCTACAATTCTCTCAATATATATTATACACATATATAAATACACATGCACTCATATGCAGACACACATTAAAGCAACAGAAAAAAATGAATTTTTAAAACTCAGACCTCAAAATAATAAAACATAAAAAATTTTTTCACATTTTTAGCTACAGAAAACTGTTAAATGTGGAATGTGAGCATACTTTAACTTTTTTAAATGTTTTTTATTTATTTTTGAGAGACAGAGAGAGAGAGCATAAGCAGGGGAGGGTCAGAGAGAGAGGGAGACACAGAATCTGAAGCAGGCTCCAGGTTCTGAGCTGTCAGCACAGAGCCCAATGCGGGGCTCGAACCCACGAACTGTGAGATCATGACCTGAGCTGAAGCCGGATGCTTAACTGACTGAGCCACCCAGGCGCCCCAAATGTGAGCATATTTTAATACAAATATTACTTTTGGAGTAGCAGGTATACAGGTGAGGGCTTAAATGTACCTTTACAGTAGACTCACACATATCTTAAGATGGCTCTGACATGTCTGATGACCCCTATCTAAGAATCAGAGCCACTGCAAGCACACCATACCATAGGCTACATCACAGTCAACACAGACACTATGAGGACTTGGAACAAGATGAGAAAGGGCTGAGATTAGAGATGCAAAGGGAGAGGGGGAGGAGGGTGCAGGGTAGCCCTTGTCAGTACCTTCTTTGACTTGATAGAGAATCAGTGCAAGGGATTGAGGTTAACACTGGGCAAATCAGTTTTTAATTGTGAGTTTTTTAAGCCTCTAGAACTTATACTATTAGGCAGATTTATATACAATGAAAACATGCCCAAAGAGCACTTTCCCTTAAAGCTGCAAAGTGGATATACAAAGTAAACCAGAATGTGGACTGAGATGTGATCTCAAAGTTCAAGATTTCTGCACTATACTACCCAACAAAGATAACCCAGAGAAACTGTAACAGGCCCAAATCTCAGTATATCCATAGCTAGAGAAAGTACAAAATGGACATACCCCAGTCTCAGAATTTTTCCCTAGAGCCTTTTCACTTACACATTCCCCCCAAGTCTGTAAAAAGTATAAGCTATCTGAGGAAAAACTTTTAAATGCCGAAAGATCAGAGAGCTATAGAGCTATGATAGACATGCGCAATCGCCTAGCTCCATGCAGTTGTAAGAGTGTCAGGGTGGCACAGAATTATTGAATCTGCATATAGGTTTATTTGAGAAGCTTTCCATGTTTCTGGTGAGAAAATTCACAGATTTCATGGTATTCTCAAAGGGACTGTGGTTGAAAATGTTCAGAATGAGTGATATAAAACAAGTTTTTGTAGATGAGAAATTACAAGCACACAGGACTATGGTGACTATGGGGAACCACAGAGGGGGTAGTGGGAGAATAGCTCCTAGAACAAAGGTCTCTTCCATCGCATTCCAGTACCTTTTCCACATGTCATGCCCCATACCATGAGTGTGCGAAAGAAAAGCTGGTATCTGTGGAGGATGACTCATAAATATGAAAGTGAGAAGTCTGAGTGTTGTTAAGTATGCTGGCGGACCACAAGGTCCCCCCTGCTTTGCTTTTCAAGACAATGATAAGAAAATCTGTGATTAGTTTTACATGGTTCAATTTTTAGAGAGAAACAATATTTTCTGTTTTACAAATTATGGTGCAAGGCTAACTGTGGCCATTTTCTAAGAGAACACAATGACAGAACCTTCTACCCTCAGTAAACAAGACCTCGGTGAGATGTAATTAATGTTCACAGTACATCTGCTTCATTTTCCTAATGCATTAGTCTTTTTCCCCTTGTATAGCTCCTATAATCCTTCATAAACTCTAATTTCAGTAATTTACAGTCAGGTTTCTTATTTTATTTTAATGTAATAGAGAAATGCTAATTTAGATGTTAGTTTTTGAGGGCAGAGAGATTAAAAAATTTTAATAATGTATTCATCAAGGTTTTCAGGCTAACAAAGTTGCAGATTTTATAAAAACACCTTAAAGGAGAGATGACATCTATGTTATCAGTTCAGTGTATCCAGTTGGATTTTTCTGTATTATAGAGAAGTCATTGGGAATTGCAGAAGAAGTTTTCAGTTTGCCTACATGTAAGAATTAATCCTGATTACTGAAAACAAGAACTTCACAGAAAATTTCCCTCCATCATAGTGGCATCCCAACACTGATGACTAGAATTGTGCAATGAATCTTCAAAGGGAAATGGGTATGATACACTTGCAAAAGCACAATGATCCATCCCTGTGGCCACCACCACCAGTGCCACCAATGACAGCACCACCAACACTGCCACCACCAAAGCAGCAGTAACAGTATCTTGACCACTGAGTTCTCACTTTGACCAAGTCTGCTAAATGTATTGCTTATGTTATTGTATATAATATTCACTCCTTGTAATATCTACAAAATACCAGTATCATCTCATAGATGTTTTCAGAGACCTTAAACTGGCATTTAAGAAAGTTAAATGATAGGCCACTTCTTCCATAACTAGTAAGGAACCAAGTCTGGATTTGACCCCAAATCACTTCAATTCCAAACCTAGTTCTATTAACCACCAAGTTATTTTGTCTCCCATTTGATTATTTCATAGCAATAATGCATAGGTTAATGTATGTGTTTTCCACACTGATAAGAAAAAAAAAACAAAGAAAGAAAGAAAGATAGATAGACAAAGGAAGAAAGAGAGCATAAATTAAAAAATAATAAAGTGGGAAATCTATGATTGAAGGAAAAGAAATTAAAGATAAAATGAACAGCAGAATGAGTAGACTTTTGTTGGAATGGAGCTCTGGACAAAAGAAAGAATGCAAAATATACCTGCAAATTATACTAGCAAGTAAAGATCTATAGAAATAGTAGGGATTTAACATGCTGGTTCACATTCCTTAAGTTAGAGCATCCCAATCCAATTCACTGAGCCTTGGCATCAAATTACCATGAACTGAGAGAATGAATTTGCTTATTGCAAATGGAGGCCTTTTTGGTAAAACCTATGGTAATCAGAAAATATAATCACCTTAAAATTCTACCTTCAGTGTGTATATAATTCTGTCTCTAGGGCCAAGGCTACTAAAAGAAGCAGAGCTACTATAGAAGAGAAGTTTTTGGCAACCCGCATCCTAATATGACAAAGAAGAAAATACATGGAAGGATACATGTACTCAAAGCATGAACAAAATGGAATTTGTAGACCATACAAAGACCAAAGATTAAATGTTTTAAAGCCTAAGCACATCAGCAGTATAGCCAACCCAAATGGTCAAAGAGCAAAAAAGTAACACTGAAGAACAACATTAAGAAATTGTTCCATCCTGTTTGAAAATTTCATAAAATTTCACTTGGTACTCTATCTATTATTAGCCAGAGCACTGAGAACTTGTTTGCCATTACAGATGGTGGAGGATATGTAGTTTGCATAAAATCAACATCCCATGAAGTCCTGAAAAAAACATATGTTTGCAGATGATTATTCAAAGATAGCACCAGACACCAGAACATTCATTATTCATTAACTGCATCATTACAAATTTAATATGATCCATTTTCCATATTTCACTGAATCTACGTCCCTGTGGGCCAAATGGATACATGCAGTTTTATCTCCCTTTTCAGTTCAGATTAGATCAGTCTTTAGGATGACAGCTCGCCTCATGTAAGAGTTTTGTAAATGTGATAAATGACAAATGTTGGAAGTAAAACAGATACATATTGTTTTTTCTAGACTTGTCAATAGCTATTGTAGGAGAAAACAGGCTCTCTTCACTGAATGTTCCTGCCTTGGCCCACATAGAACAAATGTCTGTGCGTACTTCTGCCTTCAGGGGATTATTAGAAGGAAACTTCTACATTGGTCTCTAACTCCTCTTTTTTTTTTAATAGCAGCAGAGAAGGGAATATAGTACCTTCCACAAGACACCTAAATAAAGCTGCTTTATATATCTCTGTGTTGCATTTTATGGGCATCATGTTTTAAAGAAGATCCTGATGGAGAAGAAAGTGAATAATAAAAATCAAGTGCCAAAGCCCTACCCTAACCTCCCAACTCAATATATTCTGACCTGCTTTCCAATCTTTGTTCTATGAGGTCAGATTTACCCCCAAACCACTTTCATGCAGAAATCCTTTTGCTCCTGGTTGTGGCAATAGCTATAAACTGTGAAAGCTGCTCATCATCCCATGTCACCATCCTTTTCATAATTAAGGGTTTAGCCAAATGTCATTTCTACTGAGAAATGGTTTTTACATCCCAACTCTAAATCTGATGTCCCTTCTGTGACCCGTTAGCAATTTTAACCCTTTTATAGCATTCACCACAGTCTGCCAGATGATATTGAAATTGAGTATGTGTCTTGCTCAATGACTAGAGTGTGAATAACTAACGAGTTAAATGTGTGATCTCTCAGTCCTTACAGAGCACACTATAGATAAAAGGTACAGGCAGATTTGAATCTATAAAGATATATACATATGTGTATATATATGTATATGCAACCTTAGTTCAGGAAACAGAGTGACTAACATCAATAAATCAGGTCTCCTACTAAAAGATTCACCAACATAATCACTAAAAACACCCCAACCACATGCATATGCATATACATGTGTGTATGCATCACATACAATGTCCACACACACGCACACGTGCGCACACACACACACACACACACACACACACAGCACTCCCGGCATCTTCCCTTATCTTTCCCAAATTGTCGCTAATAACTCAACCTCTATTTCTTAATCAAAAATTTCTTTGCAAAAAAGTTGCAAATATCATGGACTCTTTTTATAATACAGTATCACTGCACACGGTATATAGAACAAAATATGTGCTACTGGTCAACAGTGCTGGCATATCATAAAAGCACAAAACAGAGTTTGCTGATCTGATCTGAACTTGGCCTAGAAGTTGTTACCTAAATTTACTATTCCTACAGACGGGGCTGCTCCTTCCTCCTTGCTCCTTGCTTTAATTACCTGTAAATGCCTGGTTCTGGATCTGCTTACTTCCTGTGAGCAGAGTGCCCACTGCAGGTGCTCAGGTAACCTGCGACCATTCATCTTTTATCAGGGCTGGTTCACAGGGTGGCCAGTACCACGTGAAAGACTACAGCTTGCTGCTTAGGTCAGTCATTGGAATCACAGAAAACACAGCACAACATGGTTTAGCTGAAAAAACACAGAACTATGTGTCAAAGATCTGGGCTTAAATAACATCCCATGAACTTAATTTGAACTTGGATTGGTCACTTAGCTTGTCTAAACCTCAAATTCTTTATTGGTGAATTGAGCACAATTCTAAAATTTCATAAATACACTTCATAAGGTTGCTACATTATATAATTTGTAAACTTCAATTTTATACAGAAGTCAGTGATTCCAGATCACACAATTTAAAATTTGTATTTCATTACTTTTGTTTCCCTTCAGTGTAAGGTAACTAATGATTTCACTTTGGTGGCAGTTCCGAGAAAATGTGTTGTCTGCTCATTTTATTGTTCATCTTCTTGCCACTGGTGCTCTTGACTGAAAAGAGATCAATGGGTGTCTTGGCACTATTCGGAAGGGGTATTTCTTTAGGTAATATTTAGAGGTAGTTACTCATGGTCAAACAGAAATTTTTCTAGATATGAGTCTGCCCTCATGTGGATATCTGAGCCTTATTCTTCATCAGGCAATTTTTCAGCTCATTTTTCTCCTGGAAGCTATTAAACAGCAAACATATATTTTCTTCTGTGCATTTTTGAAGAGCCCAGATAGCACCAACTGCCATTTCCCAGTATATGTGTTAAATACTTTGGAGGGTGTTCATTGCATTTTCCATTAGAAAAGCTTCTTGAATGAATGGAAGTTAATTGAAAATAGCTTCATGAGCTCTCTTTATTTTTTTTATTTTTCTTTATTTTTTTAAATAGTTTATTGTTAAATCGATTTCCATATAACACCCCGTGCTCTTCCCCACAAGTGCCCTCCTCCATTACCACCATCTCTTTTCCCCCTTTTCCTCCCCCTTCAACCCTCAGTTCTTTTTCAGTATTCAATAGTCTCTCACGTTTTGCGTCCCTCTCTCTCCCCAACTCTCTTTCCCTCTTCCCTCCCCCTGGTCCTCCATTAGGTTTCTCCTGTTTTCCTATTAGACCTATGAGTGCAAACATTTGGTATCTGTCCTTCTCTGCCTGACTTATTTTGCTTAGCATGACACCCTCGAGGTCCATCCACCTTGCTACAAATGGCCATATTTCATTCTTTCTCATTACCATGTAATACTCCATTGTGTATGTATATATATATACCACATATATATACTCCATTGTGTGTGGATATATATATATATATATATATATATATATATATATATATATACCACATCTTCTTGATCCATTCATCAGATGATGGACATTTAGGCTCTTTCCATGATTTGGCTATTGTTGACAGTGCTGTTATGAACATTGGGGTACATGTGCCCCTATGCATCAGCACTTCTGTACTTCTGTATCTCTTGGGTAAATCCCTAGCAGTGCTTTGCTGGGTCATAGGGGAATTCTCTGGAGAGTTTTTTGAGGAACCTCCACACTGTTTTCCAGAGCGGCTGCACCAGTTTACATTCCCACCAACAGTGTAGGATGGTGCCCATCTCTCCACACCCTCGCCAGCATCTATAGTCTCTTGATTTGTTCATTTTAGCCACTCTGCCTGGTGTGAGGTGTTATCTCAGTGTGGTTTTGATTTGTGTTTCCCTGATGATGAGTGATGTTGATCATTGTTTCATGTGAGCTCTCTTTAAAACTTCAAGTGAGGGGCACCTGGATGGCTCAGTCATTTGAGTGTGCGGCTTCAGCTCAGGTCATCATCTCCTGGTTGTGGGTTCAAACCCTGCATCAGACTGTGCTGACAGCTCAGAACCTGGAGCCTGTCTTCAGATTCTGTGTCTCCCTCTCTCTCTCTGACCCTTCCCTTCTCATGCTGTCTCTCTCTCTCTCTCTCAAAAAAAAAAAAAAACATTAAAACTTCAAGCGTGACTATACCACCAGTATGGAAGAATATGTCATCACTTGGTTATCCTCACCTTGAGTCTACCATTAGCTACCAGTGCGATTTAAGGAACATGCCATTTAACTTCCTTGCTTTCATTTATCCTTTTGAAATAGAAGGCATGATATGTTTACATCTGAGGTCTTCATTGTTTCTACAAGTGATCTAAAGTGGTTTATAATGAAAAGAGCAGATTTCTAAAATCAAATAGCCAAAACCCAGTTGGAAGGAAAAAGAATTAAAGGTATCAATAATCTAAGGAGAAAAAGCACTGTCTATAGAAATTTATTGTACCACTGAGCTCCCTGGAAGTTTAGGTAAAAAAAAAAAAAGAAAAAAGAAGTACATCCATCACCACTACGTGTGTGTGTGTGTGTGTGTGTGTGTGTAATACCATGTATGTATAATATAAAATACATACTTTATATTTGTTACATATATTATACATGTATTTATATGTTATGTGCATGTAAAAATAGTGATTTTCCATATACACATATGTTTTCATAAAATTTGTGTCAGAAATTTTTCATGCTGATGTTCCTTTAAGAACTTTGAACAAGACTAATACCATCTTTAATAAAAGTTTTACAGAAAGAAATTATTAATAATTTTTTCAATATTTTGAGAATTAGGATTTGCTAGCCAATGAGTAATCCTTTACATACATTCTCTATAGTTATTTAAAAAGTTGATATTATCATCTCCATTTATAGACAGGATAAAACTAGGATTTAAAGAAGTTAAGTGATTTCCTTATGGTCAATGAGCTGGTTTAATATAAAGCCATTATCATGTGCTGTTTCTATAAATCTGGACATAATTGAGCAGACACACTTCTTTTGAAAGTCAAATCAAAAAGGGAAATACAGTCTCTTCAGATTTGGCACATAGATACCAATTTCTACCTCATAAAGGATAGAAAGTTAAAGTCATCTTGAATATATCTAAATTAAATATTACCTTCACTTGGTTTTCCACAGGGAAATGGAACTGAATAACAGCCATTTACACAAAAAAGTTTCTAATAAGATTATAAAATAAGGGTATTTTAAATTGCTACTAGAATATGATTTCACTCATATGTGGAATCTAAACAAGAACAACAACAAAACAAACAAATAAACAAACAGTAGAGCAGAGACATATAAATCTAGAGAACAAACTGATGGTTGCCAGAAGGGAAGGAAGTGGGGATATGAGCAAAATGGGTGAAGGAGACAGGAAGATACAGGCTTCCAGTTATGGAATGAATAAATCACAAAGATAAAAGGTACAGCACAGGGAATATAGTCATTGGTACTGTAATAATGTTTATGGTGACAAATGACAGCTACACTTGCAGTAATTATAGCATAAAATACAAACTTGTCAACTCACTATGCTGTACACCTGAATCTAATATAACATTGTGTGCCAACTATATTCAAATAAAAATATAAATAAATAAATAAATAAATAAATAAATAAATAAATAGTTGGGACAAAGAGAAGCTACATATATTTATTCCACATATAAGAAGCAAGACTGTCACTAACACTAAGAAGTCACTCATATTCTTTCATGGATAACTACACAGAGGTGAATGTATATAAGGGGAATAAATACCATGAGCTCTCAAGTCCCTTCCAACTCTAACATCATGTCTCTATAAAACAGACTGGATATAAAAGTGAGCCTGGGGGTGACTGGACGGCTCAGTCAGTTAAGCGTTCAACTCTTAATTTCAGCTCAGGTCATGATCTCACAGTTCCTGGGATCAAGGCCCACACTGGGCTCTGCGCTGTTAGCACAGAGCCTGCTGGGATCTTCTCTCTCCCTCTCTCTGCCACTCCCCCACTCACACATATTTTTTCTCTCTCTCTCTCTCTCAAAATAAATAAATAGATTTTAAAAAGAACTAAAACAAAAGTAAGTCTGTACTTGACTCCACTGGTAATAAGGAATCCATCAGTGTGCCCTTGTTCTATAGCCCACAGACCATAAAAGTTGAACTGCTGGGCATGACCATGGCTCTAGTCTATACACAATGCTGGATGGAAGGTACGTAGACATGTCATTAATATTACTTTCTCCCCCACACAATAAGCTCTCTTGAGAACATTGTTCATGGGGCAGACTCATTCAGTAAAATTCGTATCCCAGCAAGGCCCAGGAAAATATTCGGACAGTGAAAGCTGGCCTCAGCAAAATTATTCTTCCTCCTCCTCCTCCTCCTCCTCCTCCTCCTCCTCCTCCTCCTCCTCCTCCTCCTCCTCCTCCATCTCCTCCTCCTCCTCCTCCTCCCACCAGTTACTATGCTTTTCTGATCTCCCCACGCATAACAAAAATGCCATTTACTAATGATCAA
Organism: Suricata suricatta; assembly: GCF_006229205.1. Lineage (NCBI taxonomy): Eukaryota > Metazoa > Chordata > Mammalia > Carnivora > Herpestidae > Suricata > Suricata suricatta. The sequence continues at coordinate 68,751,897 of NC_043710.1, forward strand.
ATACCTACCAGGTGTCCACTGTCTGACACAAATCACTGAACCTCCCAATTACCTTGCAAGAGAAGAATGAGAATTTCCACTTACAGAGGAAGCTGAAACTGATTGGCCAAGGTAACAAAGCTACTGCCTGCAGACACAGGATTGCAATCCAAGTCTATCTGATCCCGGCTTGAACTCTTTAAACTAACAATGTACTTTCTCTAACGAGCACTCTGCCTGCCAGACATTGCTTGAGTCCTCACTATAGAAGGAAAAGTAGCACTCTGTTTCTGCTTCCTGCTGTCCCTCTCCCCACTTCATCTCTCCCACTCTTCCTGCTGTATGACCAGTGTTTGGAGCACGGTAGCCTCCATATATGCAACTGTAGCTAAAGTTACTTAACCTCTCTGCTTCAATTTCCTCATCTGTAAAATAGAACTATTGACATTATCTATAACATAAAGTTGTTGCATGAATGAACTCAGTCCGCTCTGGCAGCCAGCACAATATGGGACTTTATAAATTTATATGGCAGGTATTCAATAAATGCTAGCTATTATTGTTGCTTTTGTCATTACACATTTGTTAAATGAATTAATGAATAAAACTCACCTCAGAATTCGTGGAGTTGCTGTAGATGAAATGGCTGTGCTTAATCCCAGCAGGCACCCAGTACCATCTCCAATCCCTAAAATCCCTAGCCCTCAAAAAGGAACCACCTGTCAGTAATTATGTTATCAGCACTGCAACAATGTGTGAGATGGGCTGCAGCTGGGACCCTCAGTTACTGCTCTTGTCCAACATCTTCTCAGCACAATCACGGTCCATGGCATCTGCTAGCCCTGGTATCCGTGTCCTTTTGGTTATTCATTCATTGTAAAAACTCATCTATTGATTTTAACATTGATTTGGTCCATTTTTTCCACTTATTCTGCCACTTATCGAGCAGTGATCTATCATATATCCCAAACAGTGTGGAAAGTACCAGAATATGGACATAAAAGACAAACACCTGTCCTTAAGGAACATTTAGTCCTGTGAAACAACTGTAATACATTGTGATGTGAAATAGACAGGAGATACTAACCCAAACCATCGTGGTAGAGGAAAGTGGGGAGAAATGAGATTATAGGCTTATAAAAAAGAGGAAGGTTTCCCAAAGGAGTGACTTGAGTTTTGAAGGATAAGAATAATGGTGATTTTTGAATAGTTTTAGATTTATAGAATTATAAAAAAATAGTAGAGAATCCTTATGTGTTCCACACCCCGTTTCTCCTATTGTTAACATATTGCTTTAGTATGGTTCATTCATCACAAAAAATGAATACTGATACAGTATTATTACCTGAAGTCCATTCTTTACTCTTTACACTTAGTACTTACCTAGTTTCATTTTTATTTGCTAGGATCCCACTCAGGGTACCACATCACCCCTAGTTGCTACATGTCTTTAGGCTCAAGACTGACTGATTCTCAGATCTCTTGGTTTTGATTGCCTTGACAATTTTGAGGGGTACTGATCAGGTATTTTGTGGAATTGTCTCTCTAATGTTTTTCGGATAATTAGACTAGAATGACCTGTTTTGGGGAGGAAGACTGTCAAAGAAAGTTCCATTCTCATCACATGACATCAAGGGTATATATAGCAATACTGCTGATCACTGTGTATTTTAAACTTGATCACCTGGGGTCATATTTACTAGGTTCTCTACTATAAAGTTACTCTCTTCTACCCTTTCATATCACGTAGGCTTAGTGTAAAGAAAAACGCAGTTTAAAAACATCCCTTTTCATGGCAAATACATCTCAAATTTCAGAGTGGAAGCATTATTTCTGAGTCTGGAAACTGCAGAAATTTTTCTGCTGTAAAATAGGGTGATAAATAGGCAACCTTTGGTTTAACCAGTCATATATTTAATGGCAGACGGTGCACTGCCTGAAATAAGTGACGTGACTCAGGAAGCTCCACTTATTACCATTTTCTTCACACACACATTGAGCTCTATTTTACGGGCTGCAGCTGCAGCAACCTTAGTATGTGCCTCACAATCTCTTCCGTGCAAAATTTGGATAGGGGGAGGGGTTGCGTGCAGCTGTGCATGGTTTGTGGCAGAAGGGAAGAAAAAGCATTAACAATTGCTAATTTCTCACTTTCAAGGTGCTGAATACACACGATCTTACCTAATTTAATCCACATGTTAACCCTGTGAGGCAGGCATTACCGACCCTATTTTATAACAGAGAAGTAACAGTCTCAGATCCTAACAGATGGTAAGTAGTAGAACTAGAATTTAAGCCCAGGTGTTTGGAGCCCCAATCCCATGTTTATAGCACCAAAATATATTTTATGCAAAGATTTAACTTTAATAATATATTCCATTCTTTCTACCACCACAGAAATTGCAGAGCATGCTGTCTCGTAGAAAGAATACTTTCATTCTGAGGCTATGTTGTCATCTTTCTGGCAAGAGAGGAAAAAATAGAGGTCCATACTGAGAATATGAATTTAATGACAGACAATTGGAATTATGAAAGGTTAGTGGGTATTCACACTTAAAAGAATCTAACTATAGAGCTATTAACTACAGGAGTAAAACCAAACCAAAGTGTGGCCATGATGGTCCTCCTTCAATTGGACTAGTAGGTAGCCTCCTTAAAGACTTCCAGATAATTTGACCTACATGGCCTAAACACAGAAATGTAGGCAACATCAATTCCAGCCCTAAGCCCCAGACTCACCTTTGATAAATTACTAATCCATTACACCTGGGACTTAACTCATTATGTGTTATCTAACAAAATAGTGAGTTCAACACCCATTTACACAGTACCCACTATGTGCTAACCAAGTTTCTAATAGCCTTTACAATCATTATCTTGCTTAATTCTCAAAATCCCTGCCATGTAATCATGATGAATTCCATTTGACAGAAAAAGAAACTGAGGCATATTGAGGTTAAGTGCTTTCTGAAGGAGCAGAACTAAGATTCAACTCCAGGACATTCTTCCTACTAGGTCTATTCCCTTTCCAAAGCACTGGGAGAGTCCTCATGAGGAAGGAATTGCCTCATTTCTCCATGTAACTGCAATGTCACTGTATCTTTATATAGCCACAGTGGTCTATAATACATGAATTTGTTAGTAGAACAATCTAATACTGAATATTTTAAAGCGAATCAGAAAAGGTCAGATTTAAATGTCCATAGTATAGAAGAAATGAAATGAGTAAAATTCAGTGGATGTTGGGAATCCCGACAAGAAGAAAAATCTCCTTATAAGTTCTTCAGGAGCTTTCTGCTTCCCCGACTATCATAAAGAGAAAGAACAATATTCAGAAAGGCGGGGAAAGCTATTACTGCCAACAACAAGGTCACCCCACTACCTGCACAGGCCTCTTTAAAAGCTGCTCATGGCCACGGTTCCTACTTTCAGTTCACTGCAGCACCAATCCATTGGCTAGCTGCTTCCTTAATCTTCCCTTTCTGCTTCCTTGATTCTGTTCAAGGAAGCTTCTACAAGCTGGGGTTGCAGATATGAAAATATTGGGAGAGCTAGTTCTGTGCAAGGTTGAGTATTCCTAGGTATCTTAATTCTAAGAAACCCTTAAAGGCAATGTGTCCTGAGAATTACAGCTCAAATTCCTATGCACTCTTGAAAAAAGAGAGACAAAGACATTAAAATCATGTGGATTATGTCCAGTGCAGCAAAGGAACACAAGCTTTAGAACTGGAAAAAAAATTTAGCCTGAGTTCTAGGGTCTAAATCAGTTCATTTAAGGTCTCAGAGCCTCAGTTTCCTCTCTTACAAGGGGAGTTACAATGTCTTCCTCATAACACCGTTTATCCTTTAAATAATTCACCCATTCAAAATTATTTCATAAGTGAATACCAGGTTCCCTTTCAGGCACTGGTGATATTGGGCAAAGTCTCTGATAAGTTGGAAGAAGAGCAGACAAGAAACAAGAGAATAGCAACAACAAAAAACATGTGAAATCGGAGATAATAAGTGTTTTTAAGAAAATGATACAGATTATATGGTAAATTGTGTCTTCAGGGTTTGGTTTAGGTTGGGCAAGGCCTGGCATAGGTGGGACATCATTGTGAAGACTACCTGACAGATGGAAGCAAAGATAGGTTGTATGCCTCTGAAAGGCAGATGCCAGATCCTATTTTCCTCAGTACATCACATAAGGCCTGGTTTAAAGCAGTTATTCAAGATATATTTTAAATGAATATGTGCCTGGTCCCCAATAGATATTTATTTCATGATTTCTCTTTCTATACCAGTGAAAACTGGTTTTCATGGCCAAAAAATTCAATGTGCACTACATAGACTAAAATTGCAAGTGTTCTGATATTATGGAACCTTGACTCCACAGTCACCATTCACCAACTATCTATGTGATCCATGAAAAACTATGAGCAAGATTAAAAAAAATAAGACTAAATATCTCCTTGTTAGTCTCTCCATGGGAATAAAATGCATTCAAGAAGAACTGCAATATAAGACCACACTTTCTAGGTTGCTAAGTGTAGTGTGAAGTACTTTCAATATGTCAAGAAAAAGATCACTTAAGATGGGGCTTCAGAAGGGTTAAAGGCGGAGGTGGAATTTGAATTGGTTCTAGAAAGATTTAAAAATGAAAATGTAGGAGCAACTGCTTTTCAGAAATGATGTTTAAAATGAAATTCCCAGAAATTTAATTCTCAGACTTTAGCCTGCATCAGAATGCCTCAAACACAGATTGCCACCTCCACGCCCAAGTTTCTGATTCACTGAGTCTGGGGTAGGGTCCAAGAATGTGTATTTCTGACAAGTTCCCAGATGATTATCCTGAAAGTTTCCAGATATTTCTCCCAAACAGTGATACATGATATCCCAGGGTGTTATCACTACGCTTCCCTGATCAATTAGGGTATGAATGAAGTAGATGTCAGGCATGTGTGTCTGTGTGTGCCTGTGTATATGTATGTGTGTATGTGTGTATGTGTGTGTGTGTGTGTGTGTGTGTGTGTGTGTGTGTGTGTATTCATTATGTGGGCATATGCAGAATACTGGAATAAAGCTAGAAAGAAGTCTGTCTTCTACTACCAAGTAAAAACATTATCCCTTTTGTTTCTCTCTGCTTTCCATTTTATACAACATAGACCTACCCATTCTTCTACTGCCTAATTCCTTCTACTTCCCAGATGCATGCTACTATCATAATTCTAAAGAAATAAAACATTGCTGCTGAGGTGCCCAAGTGGCCAGTCAATTAAGTGTCTGACTTGGGCTCAGGTCAGGATCTCATGGTTCATGAGTTTAAGCTCCACATTGGGCTCTGTGCTGACAGCTCAGAACCTAGAGCCTGCTTTGGATTCTGTGTCTCTCTTGCTCTTTTCTTCTCCCCACTTGTGCTCTCTCTCTCTCAAAAATAATCAATAAACATTAAAAATAAGAGCCCCTAAGGTCATGAGAACTTCTAATTTCAAGGTGATACAGACTAATTTGTAACTCTATTCCTAGACATAGCAGTGTCTTTCCTTGACCAGCCATCCATCCGTCATCACTTCCTTGATTGCTCTTTTACCTTCAGGTGAGTCCCTTCATAAATTTAAAAATATTAATTTTAAAACATATTAATGTTAATCTTGGGGTTGTCCATCTCATATAAAGTATCATTCATTTTACCCTGCTGATACTCATTGAAACATTATACAAATAAAGACTCAAGCAGCTAGCCCTACTTTCTAGAGACACTGAGAAGGGTACTCAATGGGTCTACAACTATACCATTACTACTTTAAAATACTCCCCAACCTGTCTTTGATTTAAGAATCCTCATATTACAAATGATTATGATACTCTATGAATTAATGAAGCAGCCTATTTCAGCATTAAATTGATTTTCAATTTAATTGTTCCAAATAATTCAATTTTGTTTTTCAATTGAGGTAGACCTTATTTAACACTAAATACCAGCAGACACATTCATTCATGCTAACACATTACTTTTTTAACCAAAAGATATCAAGATTAAAAACATGTGTTCTATTCCAATGTGTTATGGCCAACAATATTAGAAAAACAATGTGTTCTACTTTGTTCAACTTTTTAATAAAATCCTATAGGTTGTTTGTATTGGAAAGAACAAATCAAACACCCTGGCCTAAGCTTGAAATTTATGGATCAAGCCTTGCAACCTAACATTGGGCCCTAACACTGTTTATAAATTATCTTCTACCTCTTGGCCCAGCCCTGCATTATAGTAAATTCCCTAAATAACCAGAACTGGCTGTTCTACAATGATGATCTCAAATGACAAGTAATCAAATCAGTTCTATACCATGATTAGGCAAGTCTTCCACCATGAAAGATTAATCTCTCTCTTCTTGATGTCTTTCCTTAGCCAGAAATCTGTAAGATGTTGGCAGGAGAAATTGAAAGCTGAAAACCAAGTGTAATGAGAATGTAATCTAGAAAGTTTTGTTCATGTTACATTGGCCTCAATTTTCCTCCTGCATCTTGTGTAAGGAGGTGTGGAGTAGTGGGAAATAGAAAAAAAAAAGGAACATGAACAATACTGTGCTTCTCTGAAGAGAAAACCCCACTTGTGTCCTTGACTGCCAGGGAAATAATGTAGTTCTGTTTAAGTGATAATGCGCTTCCATCTGTATTGGTGGGTGATAATGAATGTAAGCTCAGTGCCTGAGATGGACATGCAATTATGTTTAGAAGTTACTGAAGATGGCAATAAGAGATACAGAAGATAGGAAAATGTAGTCCAAATTCTGAAAACCACATCAACAATGAAAATATAAGACAAAGGTAATGCAAACATAAAGACTGTGGAGTCAGTAAAATTACAAAGAAGAAATGCACCCAAGAATGACCTGAAAGTAATTTACACTTAAAAGATGCATTATAACTTGAGCAGGTATCTGTGTCATATTGTTGCTGTTGCTCTTTAAATATAAGCTACAAAAGAAAGTGAATAGGATTGCATTTTTGTTAAAAATGTTACTTAACAGGGGCGCCTGGGTGGCTTAGTTATTAAGCCCCTGATATTTGATTTCGCCTCAGGTCATGATCTCAGTTTTCAGTTTGAGCCCCATCTCAGGCTCTGTGCTGACAGCACAGAGCCTGCTTTGGATTCTCTTTATCCCTCTCTCTCTGTCCCTCCTCCACTCATGCATGCTCTCTTTATTTCAAAAGAAAATTTTAAAATTATATATTCATTGGTGAGAGAGACAAGGAAAAAGTAAAAAACAAACTGATTTTGAAAAAGTATATAGAAAAAGGGAAAATTACAAAACTGCCATTAGTAGTTATCTCCATGAATGGAATTGGAGGGTCATGATTTCATAGGAACACTCTACTCTTCTGTAGCACTTGAATTTAGAACATTGAGTACAGCATTATATAATAGAGTTTTTGGAATCAGAAATGCCTAAAATAAAATTTTGGCTAAGGCATACTATAACCTTGTAAATTTATTTTCTCTGTACTTGTGTTTCCCTGATTCCTATACGATGACAATAATTATATCTATATCACAAGTCAATAATAAGATCAAAGGAAGTCACACATATGAAAATATATACATATGACTATCCTTCAATGTGTGGGAACTTATTATTGCTCATATTCTCAGACCCTGTTGGAAGAAAGAAAGAAGAACACAATAGATTAATCACTCTTTCTTTCCCTGTGAATTAAATACAAATTAGGAAAAAGAGAAATCCCTGGAGTGGCATGAAAGGCCATCTGGGAAAATTATTTTTTATGGTTATTTAAAACTTTTTTCTCACCACAACTCATGTATAAGTGAAGCCATATGTCCTAAGTGACCAATGTGACAAAGTGTTGAAGTAAAGAGTGGCCAAGTGATTGTATGTGGGACAATCACACATCCTGTCACATACAGATGGGACACACAAGGGACAATCCTCACACCCTTTCAGGAGGCAAGGCAGCTTATGCTCACTCCTCATCCACATTTTCTTGGATGATTGCTCACTGGCCATGCCTAGCAATTCTTCCTTGTTCCATACCACACCTGGATACTCACTCAGCTATTTCAAAGCCTAGTAGCAATTAGTAACTAAGTTATAGTACCCAACAGACTATTGAAACAAAGAAGGCCAAGAAGAGTTATTTTACTAGATAAACTCATTTGTGACAAAGTTCCAGATTTTCCAACTTCTATATCAAGCACAAAATCATAAATCCAGGGTTAGAGTACAGACCAAGATCTCATAAATTAGTCACCCTAGTCTAGCCTCTAAGAGTGTGACTTCTAGGTCTTAAAAGGAAATGATTATACATTAGCATGTTGTGGCCTTATTAGAATATATGGTTATATTTGAATCCAAGTTTGAAAAAATGTAATTTAATGTGTGTTAATTTGACATCCATGTACTCAGTATGCTGACAAGTGCTATGAAAGACATAAACAAATTTGTCATTATTTATTACAAGTAGCTTCCACTCTCATTATTTTTTACATTAAGTAATAGCTTAGTCCAACAGAATTTTTATTACCTAATTTTTTAGCAATTCAAATACCAGAACTGAACTATCATAATTTTCACCTTATATATTGCATGGTGTTAAAAAAAGAATATTGTCTTGGCCCATCTCTAATACTACATCATCTTTTGTGATAAAAAGAACTCATGGCAAAAATAAACCTAAGAAATTAGTAAGGGAAGGAAAGCTATAAATTATTTGGTAGAAACACAATTCAAAATAATTTTTTAAACAAAGATTTTTTTAAATGTTTATTTTTTATTTTTGAGGCAGAGAGAGACAACATGAGTGGGGGAGGGGCAGAGAGAAGGAGAACTAGACTCTGAAACAGCCTCCAGGCTCTGAGCTGTCAGCACAGAACCTGATGTGGGGCTCGAACCCACGAACTGTGAGATCATGACCTGAGTTGAAGTCAGATGCTCAAGCAACTAAGCCACCCAGGCACCTCCAAAATAATTTTTAATTATTCTCTCAGAATAGTATTTTTGAGGAAGGATTCAATACAACAAGAAATGAACTGAGCATGAAAACAATTACTAATAAGAAAGGAAGATATACTAATCAATCCATACTTAGTGGGACCATGCATAGAAATTTAAATTTCCTTAATAATTAGTGCTTTGTTCCTAATATTCTGATAAATTTGATAGCATATCACATTCATTTTCAAAGGTAACTGTTTTTTCCCTTGGCAAACATATTTAAAGTGAATAGATGCAGAAAAAGCATTTGACAAAGTACAACATCCATTCATGATTTTTTAAAAAAAACCTCAGAGAGTAGAAGGAACAAAGTTCAACATAATAAAGACCACATATGAAAAATCCACAGATAATATCATCCTCAATAAGGAAAAACTGAGTGCTTTTCCTCTACAGTCAGGAATAAGACAGGAATGTCCACTCTCACCTGGTTATTTAACATAGTACTGGATGGAATTCCTAGCCACAGCAATCAGAGAACAAAAAGAAATAAAAGTATCCATATCATCAAGGTAGAAGTAAAACTTTCACTATTTACAGATGGCATGATACTCTATATAGAAAACCCTAAAGACTCCATCAAATAAAAAAAATGCTAGAACTGATACACGAATTCAGTAAAGTAGCAGGATATAAAATCAATGTATAGAAATCTGTTGCATTTCTATACACCAATAGTGAAGTGATTTAAAGAGAAATTAAGGAATAAATCCCACTTTATAACTGCACCCAAAACAATAAGATACCCAGGAACAAATCTAACCAAAGAGGTGAAAAACCTGTACTCCGAAAACTATAAAACACTTATGAAAGAAATTGAAGATGACACCAAGAAATGGAAAGACATTCCATGCTCATGGATTGGAAGAACAAGTATTGTGTAAATGTTTATAGTACCTAAGCAATCTATACATTTATTACAACCCCTATCAAAACACTACTACCATTTTTCAGAGCTAGAACAAACAGTCCTAAAATTGTGTGGAATCACAAAAAAACTCAAACAGCCAAAGCAACACCAAAAAAAGAAAAGGAAAGGCATCACAATTCCAGACTTCAAGTTATATTATAAAGCTGTAGTTATCAAAACAGTATGGTACTAGCACAAAAATAGACACATAGATCAATAGAACAGAACATAAATCCAGAAAGGAACCCATAACTATGTGACCAATGAATCTTCAATGAAGAAGGAAAGACTATCCAATGAAAGAAAGACAGTGTCTTCAACAAATGATGTTGGGCAAACTGAACAACAAGCAACAAAATGAAACAAAACCACTTTCTACACTGTACACAAAAACAAATTCAAAATGGATTAAAGAGCTAAATATGAAATTGAAACCATTAAACATCGTAAAGGAGAACACTGGCAGCAACCTCTTAGACACTGGCCTCAGCAACTTCTTTTTAGATATGTCTCCAGAGGCAAGGAAACAAAACAAAAAACAAACTATTTGGACTTCATCAAAATAGAAACCTCTGCATAGCAAAAGAAACAGTCAAAAAAACTAAAAGGCAACCTTTGGAATGGGAGAAGATATATGTAAATGATATATCCAATAAAGGATTTAGATCCAAACATGTATGAGTTTATATAACTCAACACTCCCCAAACCCAAGGAATCCAATGAAAAAAAAGGGCAGAAGACAAGAATAGACATTCTTACAAAGAAAACATCCAGATGGTCCACGGACACATTAAGTGATTCTCGACATCATTGATCATCGAAGAAATGCAAATCAAAACAATAAGATATCATCTCTCACCTGTAAGAATAGCTAAAATTAACACTACAGGAAACAACAGTGCTGGTGAGAAAGTGGAAAACAAGGAACTCTCATGCAATCCACTGTTGGTGGGAATGCAAACTGGTGCAATCACTGTGGAAAACAGTATGAAATTTCCTCAAAAAGTTAAAAATAGAATTATCTTATCATTTAGTAATTTCACTACTAGGTATTTACACAAAAAATATGAAAACACTAACTCAAAAAGATATACCCACACCTATGTTTAAAGGAGCATTATTTCCAATAGCCAAATCATGGAAACAGCCCAAGTATCCAACAACTGATGAGTGGATAAAAAAGTGGTATATACAATGGAATATTACTGACCCATAAAAACATGGGTGGAGCTAGAGAGTATAATGCTAGGTGCAATGAGTCAATCAATCAGAGAATGCCAAATATGATATGATTTCACTCATATGTGGAATTTAAGAAGTAAAACAAATGAACAAAGTAAAAAAGAGACAAAAAACAAACACCAGACTCTTAACCTCAGAGAAGAAACTGGTATCAGAGAGGAGGTGGGTAGGGGGATGTATAAAATGGGTGAAGAGGATAAAGAATACATTTATTGCAATGAGCACTGAGCAATGTATAGAATTGTCGAATCACTATATTGCCCACCTGCAACTAATAAAACATTGTATATTAATTATCCTGAAATTAAAATTAAAAAGAAAGAACAACTTCTTTAAAATGTAGTAAACTAAGTGCTTATGATGGGTTATGTGATTTTCCCAAGTTAGTATAAATGTGAGAAGCTAGATCCAGATTACTTGACTCCAAATTTTGTGCTCTTACGCCCTGCCATTTTTCATTAAGACCATAGGGCACAGAAATGAAATTGCAAGTATTCTAATAATGTGGACAAACAGTGTAACGTTTGGGAGGGAAAATCGGGCAGAATGACACACATAGCTTTGATTAAATAGCCCACGGAGGAAGATGGACAAAGCACGATTTCAGAGATGGATAAAATGTGGCTTAGGAAGCACAAGGTCACTCTGTGTATATATATTTAAAAGACGGTCTCACTGGTGTATGCATATGTACAAACTCATTGAATTGTAAACTCAGATAGATGCAGGGTTTTGTATATCAGTTATATCTCAATAAATCTGTTTTTTTAAAGGAATGCCACAAAAGCTGCAATATAATCCACGTGTCTGATGAAGAGCATGGTTTACAAAGGAAGATTAAAGAATGATTTATCTTAGAGATGAGTCCTAACAAAGGTTTAATAACCACTTCATGCTTGATGCATGAACACTATATTTAAACCCTCAAGATTATATTTCATAAAACCAAAACTTTATTTTGAAAGCAATTTTAATAAAGTTATCCATGGAGGGAGAAATACAGAAATATAATGTTTTGCTTAAGCAAACTAGTCATTAGATAAATATATTTCTATTTACCTGAACTTTTTATGCCACCAGTTATTCATTGAAAGAACTTAAAATCTTGCTGTTATAAATTTTAAGAGCCTTAAAAATGTTCATACCGTTTCAAGCTGTACATGAATTTAATGTTGTTTCCTAGCATTTTATTAAAATATATTTAAATATAGAGGTAAATACAGAAAACATATGTTCATTTATATGCTGTTTAGAATTCTGAAAAATTGAAATAGCCTAAGGATCTCCAAATAAGTAATAGTGTGGAAAACAATTAAATATCTATAGATAACAATATTCATAAAGGGTATGAACAATATAGGAAAATTCTATCTACAATATTAAAAAATTAAAAAAACAAAGAAGACATAAAAGTTATGGATAGTTTTCAAATTAATTACAATTAGTTTTTAAAGTTGTACATGAGAGGGACACCTGGGTGGCTCAGTCAGTTAAGTGTCTGACATTGGCTCAGGTCATGATATCACGGTTCATGAGTTCAAGACCCACATCAGGCTGTCTGCTGTCATCCTGTTCCCCCCCTCCTCTGTGCCCCCTACTCTGGTGTGCTCTATCTTTCCCTCAAAAATAAACATTTAAAATAAATCAAATCAAATTGGATCCTGTTCCCCTTTTTCTCTGTACCCACTACTTTCGTGTGCTCTCAAAAATAAACATTTAATATAAATAAAATTGTACATAAGATAAAAATAAGATATCAGAATGTGTTTATTTTTATTTACTTTTTAATTTTTTAAGTGTTTTTATTTATTTTTGAGAGAGAGAGAGACAGACAGACAGACAGCGTGAGCAGGGGAGAGTCGGGCGGGGGGGGGGGGAGACACAGAATCCAAAGACAGGTTCCAGGCTCTGAGCTAGCTGTCAGCACAGAGCCCAGTGCAGGGCTCGAACCCATGAACCATGAGATCATGACCTGACTCGAAGTTGGATGCTTAACCGACTGAGCCACCCAGGCGCCCCAAATGTTTTTATTTCTGTTGGAATGTTAATGATTTTTAAAATTCTTTCTGCATTTTTTTTACTTTCCAAATGTTAAATAATATATATGTTGACTTTTGATTTTGAAATAATAAATATGTTTATAAATAAACCACTTTTGCCTTATTTTCATTTAATAAATATTATTTAAATTGTTTTTAGACACCAGAATGATAGAATAATTCGACGTGCAAATGTAATTTAAGATGTTATATTTGAACCAATGATAAGGCCAAAAAAAAGGTAATTATCATATCCAAATTAGTATTAACAGATGATGTTTATTGCCTGCCTACTACAAATGGCACACCACATATAAGTGTTTTATATATTTTTAAATGCTCATTTAACTTGCACAAAAAATATTTGATGTAGGCCTACCTACATTATTCTCATTTTTTGTGACTCAATTTCCTCATATATAAAACAGATAATAATAGTACTAGCTCATAGGATTGATGTGAGTATTAAATAAATTAACATATGTACAAGTACTCAGAAAAGTACCAGGACATCTGGTGAATACTCTGGGAGTGTTTTCTAGAATCAGCATCGTTAACCCTTTATAATTGATGTGGCTGAGATTCACAGAGGTCAAGTAACTTGTTTCAAATCTAGTCTATTTAACTATTAAGTTCAAGTCCTTAAACTCAATAACAGGAGTAAATAAATAAATATTTCAATAGTAATAAAAACATAATTGATTATGAAACTGAGTGTTCTGAAATTAAAAATTCTCTGCATATTAAGCTTACTTTCCAATCAGTGTTCCAGCACCAAGAGCTTCATGACCTTAGACAAGTTGCTTAAATTTCCTAGGCCTGAGTTTCTCTCATAAAATGAGGAGGTCTCACACACACACACACACACACACACACACACACACACACACACAGAGTAATGGCAGCTTAGATTTTTTGAATTTTTGCGTGTGTCAGGTATTTTACTAAATGAATAATCATAACTATTCAATGAGTCAAAAATATTGATAACCATGCCTTTTCTGAAATGATGTAACTGAGGCTTAGAAAAATGGCTTCACAGGCACAGCAAATAGTGACGGGACTGAGATTTGATTTCAGGTTTCTCTGAATTCAGTATTTGAGCTCTTTCAACTCTGTAGTGTTCCCACTGCTGAAACTGCCAGGTCACTTCATTTTTTTCTTCATTTTTTTAAATTTCAAGTTTTTACTTAAATTCTAGTTAGTTAACATTTATGGTAAAATCAGCTTCAGGTGTAGAATTCAGTGATTCATCACTTATGTACAACACAAAGTGCTCATCACAAGTGCCATTCTTAATGCCCATCACCCTTTTAGCCCATCCCCTGTCCATCTCCCTCCATCAGCCTTCAGTTTATTCTCTATAATTTTAAGAATCTCTTGTGGTTTGCTTCCCTCTCTCTCTTTTTTCCCTTCCCCTATGTTCACCTGTTTTGTTTCTTAGATTCCACATAGGAGTGGTATGTCTCTCTCTGACTGACTTACTTCACTTAGCATAATGCTCCCTATCTCCATCCACATCATTGCAAATGGCAAGATTTCATTCTTTTTGATTGCCAAGTAATATTCCATTATACATATATACTACATCTTCTTTATCCATTCATCAATCAATGCACACTTGGGCTCTTTCCACAATTCGGCTATTGTTGATAGCACAGCTATAAACATCAGGATGCATGTGCCCCTTGGAATCAGTATTATTGTACCCTTTGAGTAAAAACCTACTAGTACAATTACTGGGAGTAGGGTAGTTTTATTTTTTAGCTTTTTGAGGTACATCCATACTGTTTTCCAGAGTGGCTGCACCAGTTCACATTCTTACCAACAGTGAGTAAGAGAGTTCCCGTTTCTTCTCATCCCTGCTAACATCTGTTGTTTCCTGTGTTGTTCATTTTAGCCATTCTGACAGGTGTGAGGTGGTGGCTCATCATGGTTCTGACTTGTATTTCCTAACCAGGTCATTTCAGATCTGGCACTTTATCAACATCTGTTATCTATGAACATGTATATGATGTGGAGAAGGAGATCACCCTTCCTCACCCCCAACCATACCTGGCAATCAAAATCTCACTGTTTTTATTGTGGTGAAGATATCACTAATGAAAAGTCTTTAATTAGCATCTGATTTTCACACTACTGTACTCATTACTTTGTAAAAGCCTAGCCCAAGCATATAGATCTTGGCACACGTGAGTGGTCATTTAATATTTAATTAATTAACACATCAGGCAGCTTTAGGTTTATAAAGTGCAATAACTGATCATTCAATTGACCATCCTAACAAATGATTAGTACAGAGGGTACAGATAGAAACATCTAACATCTTAAAAATGAGGATCCATGTATTCTGAAAGGTTAAGTGAACTGCCCAAGGTCATCCTAAAGTGGAAAATAGAATATAGTTTCTGAAGTGATTTCAGGATGAATGCTCACTCTAGTGATCTCAAAACCAAATTCTTTGACACTCTAACTGGATGAGAAGTAGTTTTCCATACTCAAGTTCAATCACTTCAGTAGGAGTTTTGGCTCTTTTTCAGGAATGGTTAAGACCTATTTCAGTTGCTTTTGATTAGACATTGTGTACAATTCTGAAAGTCTAATCATGGTCACTTTTGTATATTGTATATTAAAAATTTGGGAGCCTACTTTTCTTCATCACATCTGTCGATGATACTCTTTCTTCCTATGGATGGCACAAGTGTTAAACTCTCTTCAACGTCTTTAAACTTTAGTTATATGCAATACAATTTGCTATTTACTGACAGACTGAAGGTAAAAGCAAAGACATGTAACATGTCTTAAGGTTAGCAGAGAAATTCCTGCCAAATTAACTCAAAGTACTCTTCCTACAGTCACAAAATTGACTGCCTCCTTCAAGGACGGTGCTTTTTACATAAGTTAAATCAGTTCAGTAAGACAACTCTATTGATTTCTCAAAAGAATTTGAAAACTTTATAGAATTTAAGATTGAGAACTGAGACTCAGGAAGAGAGAGAGAAGGTTGAGACTTTAAAGAAAGAAGCAAATACCAAGAAACATCAAAGTCAGAGATAGGATTGAGTTTATAAATAATTTCACTCAAGAATGTAAATTTGGGAGTGCCTGGGTGGCTCAGTTCATTAATTGTCTGACTTCAGCTCAGGTTCTGATCTAGTGGTTTGTGGGTTCGAGCCTTGCAAAGGGTTTTATGCTGACAGCTCAGAACCTAGAGCCTGAAGCCTGGAGCCTGCTTCGGATTCTGTATCTCCTTCTCTCTCTGTCCCTCCTCTGCTTGTGCTCTCTCTGTCTCTGTTTCTGTCTCTCTCTCTCAAAAAAAAAAAAAATAAACATAAAAAAATTTTAAGTAAAAAAATTAATTTTGTGTCAGGGAAAATGCAATATGATTAAAAGGAGTAAAAAAAAGTGTTTAAGTTTCCCAGAGTTCCATATAATAATTATCAGAGGTCTAAATTCATAAAAAGAAACGACCTCAATTTTGTTAAACAAGCTAGAGAATCTCTTAACTACTAGTGATTATGCATTTTATAGTATATTGTTTGAAGTTGTCTGCAATATTTGTTAGTGAAGGAGATCAAAACATTATTTTATATAAAAATATTATTAATGGTACCTAACTCAGACTATCTTGAATAGAACAATGCTAATTCACTTCATCCTAGATCAAGGGGCACTGAATCGTATATAAAAAAAAAGGGTGCACCTAGGTGACTTACGGTTCTCTACATGGTCTCCTTCAATCTCAGAACATTAAGCATCAGACAAGTATAAGAACCACATTGTACTAAACAAAATAACAACACATTACTTTTTTTTATTAACTTCTGCCAGAGGATCTCCATTCCTGTTCACCTTATCATGCAATATTCTGCTTCTAGAATCACTTATCTCACTGATATTATTTAGTGATGGCAGTAAACAGAAATTCTTAAAAAAACATTTTAAACTCACCATAATTATCCAAGTTATACTTAATAAAGACTTCTTTCCTTCAATCTAGTTTCTTAATATACTCATCACTTGCCACATAGGTATCATTTTATAAATTTCTGCATACACAGACCCATATTCTTTCTCTGAGGGTAAATTTTACATTAATACAAGGTCATGACAATATGTATCTAAGAAAACTTATGTGCTGGCAAGTACTTCATCTTGCATTTTCCATAGTGTGCACTAGAGTCTAACACATAATATAGTCCCAATATACTAACTTATTAATAAATAAATTAGCTCATTTATTGTGCCATTCCACAGACCTTGAGCTCCATTCTATGTGATTTTATACAGTATATACTTGATTTGAAATATATTGCACTTTGTCCAGATTGTATGATATATTTTGTGCAAAATTTTTTCTGAAATAATCAAAAATGTTGCTGCCAGTTTTTAATTATTTTTATAATTTTATAACAACTTGGTAAATTAAGATACCACCAAATTCCCAAATAACTTTTTTTGCATTTTATTCATTATGTGAGGATTTATTATTATCAATAAAAATGCATACAAATCCATATAATTAACATTGCCAGCATGACTCATCAGTATATACATTTTTTGATAAAGCCTACAGTTTTAACATTAAATGTAATGGAAATTAATGGTTGTTTATACATTTTTATTTCCTCAGAACAAAAAATGAGAACTAATTATACTCATGTGATAAGGGATGAGTGGACTAATTTAGGAATTGAAAACAATCAAATTAAGTTTGATAATGAATAACACAGCCTGATAGCTATTTTCTTTCAGCATCTTGATACATTTTTCTCTCTTTTCTCAATTTACTTCAATAAAAACATATTAATTACCAGTTTCATTTGTAATTCAATTTTTTTCAAATTCCAAGAAATTGAAAGTAAACTAACATGACACTTCAATATGTCTTACTTAACTTTTTATTTCTCCAGCTTCTCTAAAGGCTAAAAATTCATCATATAGCAATGCAGTAATACCTATTAATAATGACTCTCTGTGCTTATTAGGGAGACTCAAGGCTTGACGTCCTAACCCTAAGAAAAGTACATATATTGCCTTTGAAAAAAAGTTACATAACCAAAGAAATATCAAGGAGGTTTGTGAAGAAACTGGCAAGGATAGAATATTTCTGTTTTTAGACTCCTCAGGAAAAGGGAAGAAAGACCTATCCTTTTACCTTTCTGTTCTACCTTCATTGTAGCTATGGGTAGGACAGACATTCAGATAACATTACTAATAATTTGCTAATAAAGGCACCAAAATTTATATCTTGTATCAATTCATAGATTACGAAAAATGATCATTTCTGATAACAGTAACAGTACATGCTGGATAAATAATAGTTACTATTATTGCCATTATTATTATTTGTGCCATAATGATCTACAAAGGAGAATCAGTTTAGTTTTCAAACTATTAATCTATTTTATCTCCTAAAGTCCATATATTTCCTCTTGGTTTTATACTAAGGCCTATGGCATGCCTCAATGTGAAACAATTTAGCTGTCATTAGCAAAGTTGCAGTTACTGACTATTTAAGGGGCAAGAGCTTATCGGATCTGAAATTTACAAAGAAACCATGTATCCATTGTGTTTTAACTACAAAAGATGTTCATGCTTATTATAAAAGTTAGCATAATTCATAAGAATTTAAATTACTTTCAATGACTTTCTATCTTCAACCTCCTCTGTTCTTATACCTTCAACCCCTCCCTACACACACACACACACAGTGAAGATAACCATATTAATAGTCTATCTGTGGGATTTCCAGACTGTTCATTTTATTATACCATAACATTTCTCAGCAATTAGAGGTGAGATTGTGGGATATAATAATAATTGTGTCAAAGCACTAAGCATTCTATCTTGTATTATATGACTTCAAACCCAACTTTCAAAAGGAAAGATGGTAAAAATCTAAAACTCACTGCATTTACTGGTCACTTTCCTGACTAATTCTCCACCTCATTCACTAATGAATTTTAAGTAAGCAAAGCCAAAGTGAAACATTTAGTTATGGGTTTTCTCTTCATATCCAAATAAGGCAAGAAAAGTTCTTGGCAAACTAATTTAGAAGACACTTATTGGGCGCTTGTTGTGTTCCCAAGTTGATGCTAAATGCTTTATATTTATTTTTTACAAGTCTTATGGGAAAGCAATTATTATCTCAATTTGCTAATGAGAAAACTAAATTAAGTGACTTAGTCCAAAGTGCCTCCACATGCAAGAACACCTATTGATCAGGATTTACTCTCAAACCTGACTGTGTTTACACTCCTACTTAAGTAAAAAGTCTTTGCAACTAACTTTGTGAATTTAAGGTCATGACTCCAATGCAGTTTACCCATTTTGTGGAATTGCTTTTCCCTCTATAAGTGCTCTGTTCTATCTTACCTCACTTTATCTTACTAAGAGTATTTGGCTTCATCTTCACATTCTCAAAAGGCCTCAAATACTGAACTTCCTATCAAATGAGATTGTACATGTAATCATTAGAATCTAACTAAGAAAAAAACTGAAAGAAGACTGTCACTTTATATGTTTAATCTGACGCTTTATTACACACCATATTATGTGTGATGGACCATGATTGGTTTAAGTAGCAAAGAACCATCTTAGGAACATTACCGCACTGTATTTTCCGTGTGTGTGTGTGTGTGTGTGTGTGTGTGTGTGTGTGTTGAAGGTAGATGTATGAATTTATTGCATGTACACTTTTAGTACCAAAATTATAATAAATGTCATTTGTATTTATTTGTAATGTGCTATATTGGAATATAAAACAATAAAATGTCCCCATGCTTGTCCTGATCTCTGATAAAAACTCTAGGAAACCGCCTCTAACTTCTGGACAGGTGTCTTCACCATTATCCCATGTTACGCCATGTATTAACAGCTTATTAATTATTTATGTTTTCTCAAAGTTTTCACCATTTCCCAATATGAGTGACCTTAGAATACTGCTTATTTTTAATAATAAGGCTTAAAACCCATCCAACATGAGAGACAAACCAAATAATACTGTCACAGAAGAATAAACCTGAGTAACTGTATCACATTTCTCTAGAAAAAAAAGTACTACCAATGTTAAAAAGAAAAGCAGAATAAATTGCCTTCAAGGTTTTTATTAGCTGTAAGACATAGTATGAAATGCATTTTAAATGGTAACCCACGGGACACATATGGTTACATGCAACTAAAATAAAAATGTTCAAAACAATACCTACTCTTACTCTCATGTAATACTCTGATGTTTACATTCTTTTCTATCGTATTTTATTCACCTTTATGTTAACTGCTTGTCTCAACCCACTAAATAGGTTTACAAGTGACTCATGGGTTATTATGTACTGTTTGAAAAAATAAAACTAAACACTGATGAGGTAATCTCTTGAAATCTTCCGTGTTTGTAAAAGCAAATACATACAAAGCACCATTGGGGCATAATCACTCATTTCAAAGCCCCCTAAAATGAACAAAGCTGACGATCACACCTCTTGCCAAAAAAATCTCCTCAGCTCAACATTTGGTTAAGTTGAGAAGTCTTTCTGGAATATATGCAAATGTGCCAAAATGGGATTTCATAACTCCTAGTTCTGATGAATTCCAAAGAGGTCTTTCATACATAAGGCTACATCATTTAACAATATGTTCTCCTGTTCTTAAAAAATGTGTACCATCCTGCTTCCTCCTATAATTGGCATCTGAAGGATGAAGTGTGGCGTCTGCAATGGAAATGTGAATAAAAACAACCAGATACAGTCTGTTCTTATCATCAGACTCACAAAAAGTTCCTCTGTGAGGTCAACTTGTTGTCACAAGCATCCTCCTTAATTTATTTTCTTTTTACTATAATTAATTCCTTCCATGGGAACAAAGAAAGGTGTTACTTCCAAAGCTGAATAAAAAGACACAAGAAGCACGCTCAAAGATTTTCTCAGTGGGAAAACAAATAGTTGTCTTGCTTCCTAGGGAAGGAAAAAAGTCAATAATGTGTATTCCACTCTTTATGCCACTACTCCCAATATAAAGGGAGGAAGTATGGGTTTATTTAAAAAGAATTGTCCTTGGGTCCAAATCCTTGCTCTGCCACTAACTAGTTGCAGTATTGGGGGGAAATTACTTCTTTCTATACCTATCCTCTAACCTATGAAATGATAACTTTTCAGAATGTGTTATGGAATAAATGAACAAATTAATGAAATATCACAGTATGTGTAATCATGTTTTAAATTACAGAATAAAATCTCAATTAAATGGCATTTGATTGTCAATATTGGGAGTTATCAAAAGGGACAAATAGTCCAACTCCTTCAGTCCCTGAAATAAGATTTAAGCTCATTTTTCCACAGCCCCTCCAAGTGATAATCCAATCCAGGCTATGCATAGAACTTATAGAAAACTGACCCACCATCTCTTAAGAGAGACAATTCCTTCAGTGAACAGTTGTGTCAATGAACAAACATAACCTTTTGTAAAAATGAACTGTAATTTGTAACCCTGGTATTTCAGTAATTAGTTCCTTTGTGATGCTACTGGCCATATAGAGTGAGTAAAGCTTTCCACCTGAATTCTCCAAATACCTAAAGGTAGCATGTGTGTGTGTTGGGGAATCAGTGCAGTGATAACCTCTGAAAACAAAGTGACTTCTAACTTAATCATCCTGGGCATAAAGAATGTTTTGCCTGAAAATTCTGGTATTTTCATCAGTGAATGGACAGTAATAGTGCCTGAGAAAGTGGAAACAGGGATACTATCTCTGTTTTATAGGTGAGTCAGAGTCAAACCTCTATTTTTCAGATCTAGTCTATAAATAGGAAAAATCTCGTCCAAGTCACAGCTAGATATGCCATTGGGTCCTACTTTTCCCCTGAGTGAGGCAATAATTACTCCCTCAGAGACTAGCCACTAATAGTCCCTATGCTATTCTATCTGGAAGGGAAGGTGAAAGGCATTTCCCAGGGCCACCTGTATTTCTTTCATTACTAACAATGAAGTTTCTGCCAGTGATTCATGAATATGAAAAATTATATATTTACTATTAAAGTTGCCAGTGTATCTCCCAGATTAGGGTTCTATGATCTAATTTAATGAAGAACCTACCTAAAAGACTCTGCATCTTCTATTTTTTATGTGTTATCATATCATAACCAATATAATTACCCAAACATATCATAATCACAAAGATTTCTGGGGTCTAATGTTTTCAGATTTTTTTGTGAAGCAAAGGAAACTCTTTCAAAGTGATTCAGGCAAAGAAGCACTTCCTCTAATTCACCATTTAAAAGCCATTCCTCAAAGGGATCATGCCATTCCTCAAAACTAACTTTTACCTTAATGAATTTATTTGTAGTCCCTGCTATGACTTCGGATAGGCATTAAAACTTATAGCAGGTGGAGCTGCACCTGGGTGGCTGAGTCAGTTAAGCATCTGACTTCAGCTCAGATCATGATCTTACAGATTGTGGGTTTGAGCCCTGCACTGGGCTCTGTGCTGACAGCTCAGAGCCTGGAGCCTGCTTCAAATTCTATGTCACCTTCCCTCTCTACCCCTCCATCTCCTCTGCTCATGCTCTGTCCCTCTGACTCTCTCAAAAGTAAATATTTAAAAAAAATTAAATATAGCAGATTGGCATCATTGAGATAAAAGGAACAGAATATAGCAATGAATTGGAACAGTAATACAATGGAAATTTAAAAAGAAAGAAAGAACTTGAGTAATTATTCCTAACAATGATGTAGAAACAGAATTCTGGAAGAAATATTGAGTTCCAAAACCCAATTCTGTAACTAATTATATACAAATAGGGCCAAATTACCTGCCTTTATTGTCTGTTTCCCCACCAGTAACAGAGGTGTTAAATTACATGCTCACCTAAGACACCTACAGTGTAAACATTCTACAAAGCTAACAATAGTATGTGTCTGAATTATTATCATGATCATTTCAAAATCCATCTCAACTCTCAACATTATTCAATCCCTGAAGAAACAAAATGAAATCCCTTTAAAAAATACCAATAAGGCCCATAATGACATTTCTCATCTTTCCATACTAAATTATTGTCTTGATACAATCCCAATTAATAGAAATAATGTGACAGGAAAATATAGTTCCATTTTTTAAAAGTTAAACTAAGCGTATACAGTATGAATCATTTTGATAGTGATATGAATCACTTAGTCTTTCAACTAAGGCTGGAGTGTTATCACATGTTAAAATAATTGATAGAAAACCATATCGCAACTTAAAGGTGGTACAACACTGCAATATGTCGGTTAGGCTGAAGACAACATTCTTAATGATGTCATTTTACCAGTACAACTTATTGGTACATTTTCCCCATTGGTACAAAAAACATCACTGACATGTTTTTTGGCTAGAACAAATTAGCATTCCTATATCATTAGATGGAAATAATAAATTCAAGAACCAGTGCAAACAAAAAAGGAGGAAGGTGTGAACAGAATTTTACAATTAATCAAGAGAGGCATCTTGGCACCTCATTTTTAAAAAGAAGCAAAACTGTGAAAAATTACAAGTGCCTGCTATTTATCTACATGCAATCTATTCATAAATAGTGCATTAGGTACTATTGTAACACAAATTCATCCATTCAGCAAATAGTCTTTGAATACCTATTATGTGCTAGACACTATGATAGGCCCTTTGGATGTGTAGTGGAGCTTCAAAGTTGGCAAAAATTGTGAAGTATAAAAATCCTATAAGCCATCCATAAAGTACAATATACATGACTTTGTACATAAAATCCAATCTGTAATTGCTTTTCTCAATGAAATTGAGCTAGATCAAGGGGAAGCATGTAATAATGGAATGCATGCAAGGGTCTGATTACTTAAAGCATCAAGGCTTTACAGGAATTAATCGAATCTTTAGCTATAGGAATATGGATGAAAGACTAAATTTTCCTTCCTGCCCACAGCATTTATTTCACACTTGTAAAATAATATATTATGTTTTCTTTCACATTTAAATATAGAGCATATTAAGTCATATTAATGCATTCATTTTGTTTTGATTTTGAAGAGTAAACATTGTAGTAGTATCTAATTGGGAAGTGGGGCAGTTAAAGTCATGGTGATGAGTTTGCTTATACTGACTTGAAGGTATTCATTATCGCTCATAAATTTATGGTTAGCTGAGTAATGTTTATGGCTTCAGCTGGGCTGTATGTGTGATTGCAGTTAACTGTGGGTCAGGAAGGCAACTGTGATCTTCATTGGGTGCTCTCACAATGTTGAGGTTAAGTGGTCTAAGATGGCCTTATCTGGAAAACCTGGGCACTCTCATCCTTCACATGGGGATGATAGTGTTCTAAGACAGACAGACTAGAAAGGAAGTCCTCATTTCCACCACATCTTATTAAGCAAAGGAGTCACGAAGCTGGAGTAGAAAGAACTATCAAGTGACAAAGCAAAGGAAGTCATTAAAGCAGCGAGTCTGCCACACCTCCAAACAGGTAAGCACCATTAATCCTGTGCCATCATGGGCACATACACCAAGGTTTGCCAGAGTGCTGAGGCAAAGGGCCCTTTGGATTTTGTCAGAGCAGAGAATGTACTGACTGAACTGATGCTTTTAAAAGGAGTAACATTTTTTCTTCAGATTCATGGCATGTTCCTTTCCTACACACAGTTGAAGAGGTAGTGTGGTCTGCCTTAAAAGTTTGTTCTTTTTGTTTTGTTTTCTTTTTTTTTTTTGCTTTTTTTTTTCTACTATTGATCCATTGGCTTAGGCCGAGGCAAAATTTCTGCACATTACTACAAGCAACAGTAAATACTCAGTCCTGTAGCCAGAGAAAAACCATAAATCAAGAAAATGGCAAGTTTAAGAGATTAACATTGAAGCTAAAACCCAAGTCTCCTTGTGCTCTCTTCTGGAATTCTGTGATAGCAACACTTTCTTAAAGGAACATCTTGTGATCACTGCCAAGAGGACTGAGTGACACAGTACTACCACATTTAAGTATACAATAAATGAGTGATTTGGGGGCTGGAGGGATAAAAAATTTAAATGGGACAACATCTTTCATAGACCTCAATGCCTCATGTGAAAGCATTTGGAAAATTCAATACTCTGGAGTGCCTGGGTGGCTTTGACAGTTATGTGGCCAACTTCAATTCAGGTCATGATCTCTCGGTTCACAAGTTCAAGCCCTGTGTCAGGTTCTGTGCTGACAGTTCAGAGCCTGAAGCCTGCTTTGGATTCTGTGTCTCCCTTTCTCTCTGTCCCTACGCAGCTCCCGGTACCTCTCTCTCTCAAAAATAAATAAATATTTTTTAAAAAGAAAGTTCAATACACTTTTTTAAAAAGGAATCTCAACTAGTCAAAGGAGAATAAGAATGGTTTGAGACACTGGGGCTGAGAGATCTGGCCTAGAGGGAGTTACCTGAATCCAGGTACAAGAAAAGGCTAAAGGAAGAACTAGTATTATCATTTCATAGAAAATCTGACATTTTCTGCAAGGCTTTCTGAAAGTCCAAGCCACAGAAAACCAGGAATCATCGTGGGGAGTTTCCACAATGCCCAACAGAAGTGTACCTCACTGCACAAGCATTTTTCTGGTCCTGGATATGATTCTTACCTCATGAAACTTCCTGCCACACCACTCCACCACTCCTACACACATAAGTTTTGAGAAACAATACCACATATCCTCATTATATACAAACTTGCTTGCTTGGAAATATAAATACTTTCTGATTAATCCCAAAAATAAATAAACCAAAGTATTTCTTCCAGTTTTTGTTTATACTCAAAGTTTGTTCTCTCCTGAATTCTGGTCGTATCCAAATACTTTGCCAGTGTTTTGCAATAACATTTCTACTGACCTATTTTTGGCAAAATAATACGCCTGAATTTGGCAATGGAATTTTTATGGGCTTACTTTTTGCCCACAAATAGAATGTTTTCTTTTAATTTTTATGTTGCAATAGGAGGCTTATGCTTATAATACACAACTTCAAATGTCAGCACATGGAAGTTATACATTCTACCTGATCCCCTAATTCTTCAATTTCTTCCTCAAAAAGAGCAACTATTACCAGTTCTGTTCTTCTCTGAGAGAAGTCCTTTGAAAAATCAATCAAATGGTTTATAGAAACTCCATTTTACACAAATAACATGTCATTACACAAAACTGTACCTGGCTTTTTTCACTTAAAATGATTTTGTAGTTCATTATTATTATTTCATTACCTACAGACTGCCTCATACAATTTAATAGCTATGTTATAATTCTCAGATGGACAAATAATTTATTTTATTAGATCACTATCAGTGTACATTTAGGTTTAAAAAAGTTAAACGTTTTAGTTAGTAACAGCCAGTGGTCATGATGATTAATTTCTCTTAGAACACAATCTTGAATTGGCATGTCCTATACAGTGACCAAGGCTGACTCTTCTAAAGCCGAAGGAAGCCCCTAATGATATTTATGATTTGAGGCAAACAAAAACATAACTTTATCCTTGGCATTTTGTAAACATTTTGTTTACTTTCTCACCTTCTCATATTTCCTCATGCTTTTTTCCGGAAATCCATCCATTTTTAATTTTCACCAATTATCAGTACTCTTTCCATTAAAACCTGTCAAATTCCTTCTCAAAGATTTCCACCATGGTTTTACTCATTACATAGTAGAACATAATTTTTTTCTGTTAGTTTACTTTTGAGACATATTTGTAACTTCTTACTTGAATTATGGTTCTTTAAGTATTAATGCATGACTCATGTCCTTTATCAAATTGCATATCCATTGAAGGTAATGATATATTAAACATAGGGCTGTCCTTTAGAGGACTATCAGAAGTCCTTACATGCATTTGTACTTAGTAAATATGCGTTGTATAAATATATCCTCAGGTGTTGTTCCATTGGATTCTGTTCAATTATAGGACTCTAAACTATAGGTAACTATGAGTCCTACTCTTAAAATTACTATTAGATATATGTTGGAAGGATCATTTAAACTCTTAAAGCGTTTTTATTTTAAAATGGGAATAAAATACCTAGATCATCCATATCACTGGCTTGTTGTGAGAATAAAATGAAAGAGCAGTGTTATACTGAAAACCTCAGCATTAGGAAAAAAATTCAAGGATTCCTCGTCCAATCACCTATCCATTGCTCAGTCTCTGTATATCAATATTTTGGCAAATAAACTATAAATTTACACATGAAAATTTCCAGAGGCACAAAAATATCTCAATCCAAAATAAAAGCCCATTTTAGGTTTGTGTAACTCTGACTACTGTGACTGAGTGGGCACTCAGTGAAATCTATATTATGCTACTTCATAATGAATAGTTTGCTACATCTGATTGGTGATCAGTTGCCAACCTCTGAAGTAGGCTTACTCTGGTCACCTCATAAACTGCTCAGTAACTCAACCCACATTTTACAGGATTGGATTGTCTGGACCACATTGATAATGTTATTGTAAGATTCTTCAATCTTAACTAATCCTCACGATGATTCAATGAAAAAGTATTCTGTACCTTCTTGCTTTAGTATATGTAGTAAGTTGTGCTAGAAAGAGTGTTGTGTACCTAGTGAGTTTTTCATTTGGGTCACTTAACTTCTGTCGTCAAACCAAACCTATCCCAAACAACCTTCATCATGAACTAACAAGTAATGTATATGAAAACATTTTCAAAGCACCATAACCAATAAAAAGGGCTAATCTTATTATTAATTATTATAGAATCTCAGTCATATTTTGCTTCCTCAGTTTGCTTTGAGCACAAGAAGCAGTAAATTTCAAAGCAAAATAGATTTTAAATTGTTAAAACTTACACTTTCAAGTATGTTCTACACAAGGATAAAATTAATTCATACATATCACCATTCTAGATTTAACTATACTCTCTATTGAAAAAATAGTGGTAAGACTAAATTATTTGGTGATGTTCTGTGACAGTATACCTGGAATATTAAGTACTATATTTCAAAGCAGTCTGAAATTGGCTACTTTGAGTCCCTACCTGAATTTATGTGTACCTCTCCTTATTAAAAACAATAGGCATTTGGAGCAACATTAAATGTGAAAATTAGGAGGTGTACAATATCTAGAAAACTTAAAAATATCTAGCATCATTATAGCAGAAGTACAGATAATGTAATTCATAATCCATAAAAGGTTTTCATTTCACCAAATGATGGCCACATAAACACTCTAATATTAGCTTAAATCTATACCTCTTTAGGCATCTGCCTCTCAGCTTCCTTCTTATATTACTGCTATAATTGGGCAACTCAAAAGATCCCAAATGATGGGACTATTTAATATTCCAAAACATGAAATTTTAAATGAGATCTGTAATAAAACATACATCAATGGACATAAAGGATGCTTACCTTCTGTGTGCACAGCTGACACATAGGTCCAATTGTACCTCTTCACTATGTCCACCATGGCCCGTGCCTGTTGGGCATCTGAAGGAACAACCCTCATGAAATACTTGAACAGAGTCTTGTCACTCAGATCCATGCTGGTTGCCGAGTACGCAATCTGAGGTATGTTGAAAAGTTGGAGCAGGTTCTGGACCTGAATGGCCACAGAACTGGAGCCAGGCCCAATGACCCCTACAATCGGCTTCTTGGAGCGGAAGGAAGAGGAAGACCCATCCACACAGCGCACCAAACCTTCTTCTTCTTCTGAAGAAATGAGAGAGTCCCTGATGAACTCAATGCTCTGCTCTAGGGCCACAGCTGAATGCCAGCAGGAATCCCTTATCTCACAGCCCAGTGTGATGTTGGGCAGGAGTGTGGGGTCTGAGTTGATCCTTTCCAGAGTATGCAGCATGGCCTCCACTCTCTGAATGCCATACTGTTCACGAACTGCCCCACACTTCCTCTCATGAACTTTGTCCACCGTGGGCTGATGGTGGACGGAAAAGAGAGCTCCAATAATGATGTCACCCGGCATGTGAGCCACCACCCTCCTTTCACTGGACTGTGCACTCCCACGTACATCTTCTTTCAAAAGCAGAACTGACAGGATCAACAGAAGGACCATTTTAGGAAAAGAGTTCAAGCTAATAAAGACAGCATGGTGAGGAAAATTTAGGAGAGTTCTGATAGATAGAATCAAACAATGTCCTAGGTTGGGTGGCAAACCAAGGAATTAGCCAGTAATTTAGATGTGCTCTCTAAAGGACCACCATGCCCCCATGTGTCATTTAGTTAGATTCATCCATGTGATCATGATCTTCAAAACCTGGAAAAAATAGCAAATTTTCAGCATTAAGCATGTATTAACTATAAAATTGCAAAAATAAAGTTACTTTTAAAATTTCCACATAGTCCCTCTTCAAATGCAGTGTAAGGCAAGTTAAACAATCTCCCCAATAAATAAGTATTGCATCTCATTTCCATATCAGATAGTAAAAAACATTGTGAGGCCAGGCAGGTATTTCCATGATAAATAAACTACAGAAAAGGGGTATTACAGGGTAAAATGTTCCCTAAATAGATTGAAAGACATAGAGGAGTGGGCACCCGTTTTTGGAGAAAATAATATTCAGTTCAAATTCCAATTCGGCTATTAAGAATTACTAATAAACTGTTTAACCTCTCAGTACCAGAGTTTCCTCATCTGAAAAGTCCCATAATATGTACCAGGCTATCTTATGGGAATCAACATAAGATATCAACTATGCAAATGTCTTGTATATTGAATAAGACTATATACATTCAAGCCATGACCTTTTCTGTTATTAAATTTCCAAGTGCATTCTGTAGCAAGGTGGTGAGGACAGAAAATTCTCTGGCAACCTACTCAGTCCCCCAGAGTCTTCAAAGTAATTACAGAGTCCTGTAATAAAATTCACAGTTCAGTCCTCTATCTCTGATCCAGGAAAAAAAAAAAAATTCCATATCATGAAGACCCAAAGGGCTGGAGGGATGTGTTTTTGGAATTATCCTTCCAAGTAGAAACTTAGTATAGCTTTGAAAGTAGTCATCTATTTCAGTCTAAACTGGGAAGTAGGGAATTTGTCCCAAGTTGCCTACTGCAAACTCTAGCATAGTTTGTAAAAGGGAACTGA
This sequence comes from Suricata suricatta, assembly GCF_006229205.1. Taxonomy (NCBI): domain Eukaryota; kingdom Metazoa; phylum Chordata; class Mammalia; order Carnivora; family Herpestidae; genus Suricata; species Suricata suricatta. The sequence goes on from NC_043710.1 coordinate 68,782,119, forward strand.
TAAATTACTGATTTGGATTACTGAAAGAATAAGAGACTTATTTAGTATGTTGTTCTCTCTGCCAGCCAAAGATCTCGACTTGTTTTACAGTGACTAACTCCCTAGGGGCACCTGAGTGGCTCGGCTGGTTGAGTCTCTGACTCTTAGTTTTGGCTCACGTTGTGATTTTCCAGTTCATAGGTTTCAGCCTTGCATTGGGCTCTGCACTGACACAGTATGGAGCCTGTTTGATATTTCTCTCTCCCCCTCTCTCTCTACCCCTCCCTGGCTTGCTCTTTCACTCTCTCTCTCTTTCAAAAAAACTAACATTAAAAATTTTTAATAATAAATAACTCCTTAAGCAACACCTTTCAAAGACAAGTGACGCTTCTTCAAGGAATTTATACAATTACAAGGATTCCTCAAGAATCCTAGTGGTTTTTCAACACTCATCAGATTTTCAAAAATTCTAACCAGACACCAAATGAAGATAGCCTGAAACACAGTTCAGTTGTGGCAAAAGAGAAAGGCTCCCTTGTATAGTGCTAAACATTAAAATTACAAAAATATCAAATAACTAGATGTTCCATAATTACTAGGTGTTTAGCAATACTTAGGGCAAAAAATAAGTTTTGACATGGAAGGTGGCACTGTAGACAAGGGAGCATGGAATAAAGACTGATATCATTTTCTCTTTTGGGAAATTATCTGAATATTCTCAAGCATTTCCTTCACTTGCTTAGACCAAAGACCTAGAGATGGATGCTTATTCTCATAAACATGTGAATTCTACTGCACACACACAAAAAATCTTAGGTAAAAGTTATCACAATGCCTTACTAAATCCAGAATATTACTTAACAAACCCACTAACAAAACAGGACCCATTTTTATTACATATGAGCATCAAAGTGATGTGCAAGACTAGAGGTAGTCTATCAAAATGATGAAACTAAAATAGTCCCGTGAATTTTATTTGTTAAAATTCTTTCAGACAAACCCTATATATTGAGACATAGTAAATAAATATATATGCACATATATACACATATACACACATATTTAATACACATATATACACATACACACATATTTAACACTAACATTTAACATATATATTCATATATATACACATACATATTTAACACATATCAAAATGATGAAACTAAAATAGTCTCATGAATTTTATTTGTTAGAATTCTTTCAGACAAACCCTATATGTTGAGACATAGTAGATAAAGAAATATATATACATATGTATACACATACACACATATTTAACACTGAAATATTCCTTCCTACTATTTAGCACCCTATAAGCTAAATTAATGTTTAACTCATTCAACATACATCTACTAACTATTGAGTAGGAAAGACTAATGTAACAAAGAAGTGCAATGATGTACATTGATAATTGCCGTCATTATCTTCCATTGAACAACCATCATACACCAGACACTTGTTTACTAACTCATTTAACAAATATTTATGGCATACCTAAGCTATGATTCTATCCTGTAAATTAAATATTCAAGAGAGAACAGGTTGTACATGCTTCCTATGCTCATGGGGCTTGCACATCAGTACTCTAAAAGGTGACTTTAGCTAGAACCTAGTAAATGCAAAGAACAACAAAATAAAGAATAAAAAGAAGCCATTCATGTGAAAAGTGTGGCTGGAGCATAAAGAATGGGCGCAATCGTGGTACAATATGAGGCTGCAAAAATAAGAAAGGGCCAGACCACGTAGGATCCTGTAGGCTCTTACAAGAAATTTGGATGTTAAGTGTAACAGAATGCCATTGAGGAGATGTAAACAAACGACTTGCACAATTCAGTCTTAGAAAAGATTGTTCTAGCTACTTCTTGTTCTGGAAAATAGACAGAAGAAATCTGATTAGGAGATATAAATAATCTAAGGAATTATAGTGCCTTGGCTATTACTGGGGACAGTAGATACAGAAAGGAGTAGACACCATCAGATATATTTTGTAAGCAGAAACAATTGGACTTACTGATGGGCTGGATGTGCATAATAAGGTAGAGAGAAGTTAGGGTATACTCCTAGGTTTTGAGTCTAAAAATTAGTGTACTTTGGTACCATTAAAAGATATGGGATATACTAGTACAGAAACGGATGGAGGCAGAGAAAAGCATAATAGTTTTTCTTTGAACATGTTAAATTTGAGATACTTTTAAAGTACCTAGGTACAGGTACCAAACAAAAAGGTGGGTATGTAAGACTGGACCAAAAGGAGTGTTCTGGGTTAGAGATATAAACTGAGGGTCACCAATACATAAAATCTTTGCAATGAATATAATCACCTGGAGAGCAAGTATAAGTAAACAAAAGGTGGAGCTGAGAAATAAACCTCACAGAGAGGTCAAACTGTGGAAAGGCCAGCTAAGGAAACAAAGGCAAGACAGAAAGTAAGGAGAGAAAGCAAGAACATGTGATATAAGGAAGGCAGAGGAGAATGTTTTTGGCACTTCATATTTAGAGACATTATACAAGGCTTGCAGGTTGCAAACAATAAAACACAGCCTGTTTCCCCTAAGATATTATTTTCAGAGTGCATGGAATATCTGTGTGTGGCATGTGTGTGGCAAGAATCCTTAGATCAATCCTGAGATTTTAAGTATCATTTTATTATCTCTATTTTACAAATGATGTCATGGGTTTTGATAAGTTAAAAATTAGCCGGTCATTCATAGCATGATATATAAAGTTGTTGAATCACTGTATTGTATACCTGAAACTAATGTAACATTGTGTGTCAACTACATATATATATATGTATATGTATATGTATATATATATATACACACATAAAACTAGTCAATAACTTAGAAAGCGGTGGAGCTAAAATTTATATCTTTGCCTAGTGACTCCATCATACACTCTTTTCATTATTCCTTGCTGCCTTACTGTCCTTTTCTTTGAGAAAGGTATTCCAAAAGTCCATAAAAAACAAGAAGGGTTACCCAAACACAATTTGAACCTCCCAGGGATATAGAATCTTACAGGAGTTTCCTTGAAAACTAAAGAGTGAAGATCATTTCAGGAAAAGAGATGATTCAGCACTTAGAATGTAGAAGTGTCTAGTACAAATGGATTTATATTGCCCTGGCATCCCCCACTAGACTATGGCCTCCTAGATTATAAAGCAATGACTGCTTTGTAATCTGCCTTAGATGTACACAATGACTGTATTTCATCAATATTAGCTATGAAGCTCAGATACCTGGAAAGTACATTTTGAAATAAACTATGACTTGTAAATTTGACAGAATTGTGTTACAACTTAGCTTATTATAAGGTAAAACAAGTCATCCTATGTGTTCCCAAAACACAAAAAATTAATGGAACATAAATTCCAAATAGACTAGGAGGGTATAAACTAGCTCTAGCACCATCACTCAAGTGTTCAATATGTGTTTATCAGTACCTGTTCTGTACCAAGTACTCTTCTAGACCCTGTGGTTTCAGTTGTGGACAATGTAGACATAAATTCAATCACTCAGAAAGCCTATACTCTAAGGTGGTGGGGGCGGGGAGTAGACCGTCAGGCAATGAACAAGATAAAAAGGTAAAATACTGTATGTACACAGTAATAAGAGCTAAAAAGTAATCATAAATCAGGGAAGGAAGATAGAAAGGGTCAGAGAAATGGGCAAATTTTAATAAGGTAGCCAAAGAAGTATAAACTTTAAAGGTAAAATCTGGGTGAATACTTAAAAGAAGTAAGGGAATGACTCATGCAAATATCTAGGGAAAGAACATTCTAGGTAAAATCACAATCAAATACAAGGCCCTCCAAGGCCAACTTCCGCTTAGTATGTGGAGAAAGAGCAAGAAAGCAAGTATGACTGCAGCAAAGCAAAAATGGGGACAGAGAAAGTAAGGTCAAGAGATAGTATGACCATGTGGATTCTTTTTGGACTTTAAGAGGCTGGGCTTTAACATCATGTGACAGTGTTTTTCTGAAAGAGTTTTCAATAGAAGGCAGACACACAATGACCAACATTTCAACAAGAAGTGGGACACAAAGTCAGAACTGAGATGACAATTAGGAAATAACTGCAAAAATCCAGATGGGACAGATGGTAGTGGTCTGGATTAGGGGGGCATGAAGGTATCAGTGGAGAGAACTGGTAGGATTCCAAACATATCTTAAAGACAGACTGAAAGGTTTGCTGTCAGATCTGACTTGGGAAATGAAGGAAAGATCAGAATCAATGAAGACACTAACGCATTCAGCCTGAGCAAATAAAAGATGGTGCCACATTGACTGAGACAGAGAAACTGGAGGAGCAGATTCAGGTGGACTTAACAGAAGTTAGTTTTGATAGATCAATTTTTAGATTCCTTTTTGAAATTCAAAGAGACATTTAATAAGCAGCTGGATATATAAGGCTACATTTCTGAGAGAGGTCTGTTTAAGAGACATAAATGTGGAAGACATCACTATACACTTTTTTTTTGTAAATTGTGAAACTAAATGAAATTACCTAGGAAGTAGAAATAGAAATGAAACTAGTTCTGAGACTGAGTCCCAGGGAATTCCAGGGCTTAAGTTCCCAGAGATGTGGAGAAACAAGCAAAGGAGACTAAAAATATAGATATAATTTAAAATATTAATATAAACATATAAAATAATGAGTGTGTATGGATATACAATGTCTGGAAATATACACACTGACATTAATAGGATGTTTTATGGGTGGGGGAAATAGGTGTACCTTTTAATTTCTTCTTTGCCTTATCTGTGTTTTCTAAATTTCTACATTTACAATGAAAATATATTATTTGTGATATTAGTTTAATGTGGGACTGAGGGAATCTACCTTCTAAATCTCTGCCCCAATGTCCCTGGTAGCTTTATCTCCCTTGGATTTGCCCTTCCTTGGGTGTCTACTAGTCAAGCAAAGTTGTGTCTCTTTAACATTGCTCTACCCAATGGTTTTGTTCGTGCTGTTTCTGATCCCTGATACAGTCTTGCTTCAATAGACTTTATAGCAGAGTTTTTAAGAGCATGGGCTTAGAATCAAGTAGACTTGGGTTTGAATCCCAATACTGCCATTTATTGGATATGTGCCCTTGGTCACTTAGCCTCTCTGAGCATAATTGGAATGACAATGGCATCACCTCAAAGAGTTTTAATGAGTATTGAATGATATAATATTTTAAAATTGTCACTTTCACAAATCATGAGAGACTACTGAATACTGAAAACAGACCCAAGGGCTGAAGGGAGAGGGGGAGGGGAGTGGTAATGGAGGAGGACACTTGTGGGGAAGAGCACTAGGTGTTATATGGAAACCAATTTGACAATAAACTATTAAAAACAATAAAGCCTTTAATGGTAAAATAAAATAAAATAAAATTGTCACTTGATAAAATCTTCCCAGATCCTTCACTTTGCAGTGTTTGCTCTATTTTCTGAACTCACATGACATTTTTATTGATACTCTCGTTTATTACTAAGCTAATATTGTAGCTATTTATACATGTTTTATCTTTTAATGTAATGTCAGATCCCTTATGGGTGAAATTTGTACCATATATAGCATCTGGTATAATCCTTGCACAAAAAAGATGTTCAATAAATCCTGCTTGATAAAGAAATAATGCAAAATGAATTGCTTCCACTTGCCTTTCAGGTCAACTACCAGACTGAGGTTCTAAGATATTATCCCTTGCTCCATCCTGGAAAATTGAAAACTGGATAATGAAACTCCCTCCCTCCATACAGAGGTCCTCAAAAAGAGAATTAAGGACTGACAAAATAACAGGTGGAAACCTTTAGTGTCCCCCATGGCTTTCCAACATATTAAGGAAAATAGCATCACAGAAACAGAGAGAGCCTTATAGATAATTCAATTTAACTGAGACCCATGAAGATTACATGAATTTTGGCAGTCCTACAACCATAACCCAGCAAAATCCCATCTCAAAACCCAGGTTTAATCACATTCTACAACTTGGTATTCTGTTCTTACATAACTTTCTAAGCATATAATCTTTATCATATTTTTAATTCAAATGGACTGTTAGTATAAAATCTACACGTTTTTTTCTCTTCTGTTTAATACATCACAAATATGTTTCCATTTTGGTTAATTTTGTTCATGGGGACAACAATACAATAATTAAAAAATGGAGACAGCTTACCATGTGCTAGGCACTAGGCTTAGTGTTTCACATAAAATATCATTTGTCTTAAAAATTATCAGATAAACAATTTTGTGTATATTTTACAAATGAGGGACCTGGGGCTCAGATAGAATGTCTTGGTTAATATTCTAAAGCAAGCTATTACCAGAACCAAGATTCACATTCAGAACATTTTGATTTCTTTTTAACAGTCACGTAGTATTCAATTCTATGATTATACCAAGACTTATTTAATTATCCTCTATTATTAGATATTTAGATTATTCATAGATTTTCTGTCATAAACAACGTTGAATTTTACTTGCTTTTGAAAGTATTTGTACAGGATTAATGTGCGATATTGCTGGCATAAATATTTTCACATATTACAGTCTATCAATTTAGATTTGAAGAGGTAACAATAACTTCACTCTTAGTCCCTTATCCTTAACCTCATCATTTCTGGGTACCACACATTAAGGAGCTTCCCTTATGTCTATTCATGTTAACAGGTGAGGCCATTTCTCCTTCTCACCACAAGGTATATTCATTTACTTAACAAGGGTCTGGTAGGAAGAAAAAAAGGACAGGAAATAGTAATATGATATGACTTTTTCAGTTTATAGAACTTTTCCCCATCATTAATCTCACTTCAACCTACAACAAAATTACTGCCAAGAGAATCTGATTATCTCATTTCATATATCAAGAAATAGAGTCTCCAAGAGAATAAATTATTTGCTTTAAATTATAACCCTGAGGTGGTAGAGGTTACAGATTGGTAGCAAAATTAGAAACAAATCAGGTTCCTATTATGGATAATGGGGAGGAATTAACTAACACAATGATTTAAAAGCTTTCATTATGCTATAGATCTACAATCTAATAATATGGAGAGTTTTAATTTAATCAAAAACAGTCAATGATAGGAGTTTACACAAATAGTCTAACTTATATAACAGATTGGTGTAGGGTCTTATTTTCAGAAGCACTAGTCTGCTTTATTCAATAATTTATTTCTTGGCTCACAGCATAATAAAACTAAGCACTAACCCATTATAGAAAACAGTAGACATATATTTAATATGCGTAAGTATTTTGTCTCAGGCAATCATATAGTCTCATATTGTATGCTAAATGAATATGAAGGAAAAATATTGGTGGATAGAATTTGCATAAATGGCAACTTACACTGTAACCAGATTCACAGCTCCCATTGTCCTTTATTTTCAACAATCTTCTCAAACACTGACCATTTTTCTGGCACAGATGCCTCTTATATAACTTAATCCCCACACAAGCAAATCACACAGTTCAGGACATTAACACTAAAATGATTCCTTCTGCCTGAGCAATAGCCTCATCACAAATAGACAGGGGTGTCAATATTGCATATGCCATGAATGCCTTTGATGTATTTTCCTGAAAACAAGTGCAACCCATAGATAAGAGATACTCTGAGGTATGATACCGAGAGCTTTATAGCCTAGGAAAGCTTCATTGTAGCTGTCTCAAGAACACATCTGTGACCTTGCAAACAAGAAAGTCCAGCACCCTCTCTGTTTAGCCCAGATCTAAAGTATGGCATGTTTTAAACAAAATCCCCTTAAACCAAAAGGGGGCTATAAAATAACACCGTACAGAAGTAAAACCTGTAATTTTACACATTAATTAAAAGATGCCGGCAGTAGAATAAAGCTCACTAAATCACTGTAAATCATGGAACAACTGGTTTAGGAGTCCATGAAGACCCGAAATAGCCTTCTACAGCAAAGCAATAAAAATGATGTAATCTACTGTTAACTAGTCTCAATTTAATTATCAAGCAGGGATTCCAAGCATCTTCCCATTTTGCAGCCTTCAGCTACTTTCTTGTTATTTATGGTACACTGCTAAAAACTGTAAAGCATTATTGTCCATATTACATTACTTATTATCAGGTGCTTGAAAATGTACTTTTGCATTTCTAGCACAATCTCTAGTTACTTATTAATGGCTAATATTTAATGAGTGCCTACTTCATGCTAAATAATGTGTAAGCATTACTTAAGTCTCAAATTGACTCAGTGAGGTAGGTATAATTACTACCTACATTAAATGTCTCTAGAAATTGAGGTTTAGAGGTGAAGAATCTTGCCAGATTCCATATTAAACCTATAATAAATGGCAGAGTCAGGACATGAGCACAACTCCCTCTGTCTCCAGAGTCTACACTCAACATAATCAGATGATAATGTCTCCCAAAAGACTAAATGGGGTGGCTGGTTAAACCTTATGCGTTGATTACAAAAAATTCTGGAGACCCTCTCTGTTTTCCATTAAAAGTTTATGGAATGCCAACCATCTACATTTATAAGCCATACAAACCAACTAAGAAAATATAGGTAACTCTATATTCTGGAACCATTTAGATCACAGTTTCCTGACATTTTGGACTAAACAATTTGTTCTGGAGGTTTACTGTCCTGTGTATTGTAGGATGTTTAGCATCATTGCTGGTCTCCAGATGTCAATATCCAACACACCTCCTCTAGTTATGACAAATAAAAATGTCCCCAGGCACTGTCAACTGTCCCCTGCAGGTCAAAGTCATCCCTTGTTGAAAGCCACTGACTTATATCCTGGCAAGGTCTACATAAACATCAAAAAAGAGCACAACTAAGAGCTAATCATCTGGGTTTGTCAGTCCCCTGAAAACTTTTCCTGAAACATCCTAATAATCTAAGAGTAGTTGTTTTGAATAGGCTTGTCTTATCCTTCCTTTACTTTGTAACTTATTTCTGGATGTATTACATTATTTTGATGCTTGCAATTTCAACTTGAGAAATATAGATTAAGTCTTGAGAATAAAGGAAGATATTGTCTTAGATTAAATAAGCATGGCTCTGAGTATCTATACGTTGTAATAAATGAATGTGAGAGGAGTATCCTGCAATATATTTTACCATTTCAAAGGCTACTTTTAAGATGAAACACAAAGTTCATTTTAATCTTAACAAGACAACAAATATTTTAAATAGTAATTATATGTTGGTTTTTCAAACTCTCACTTTTATTTTTAAAAAACCAATGTATAATTATGTTATTTACCTTTCTTCTTGGTCTTTAAAGAGTTCTACAACAGTGTGCATTAAGGAACATTGATTTTGAAAAAAAAATTCGTTTCAATTACTCCTCTGCAAAATACTATGAATGTAAAAAGACTGTATTATTATTATTATTACTACAGGACCCACTAGCACCATTATGATTATTATCTTTTAATTGTTTTCAGAACATTTATGATCAAAAGTTTAAGAACAATGGCCTACAGCCAGAAAACTGATTAGGGAATTAATCATAGGTCTGATATCTTTATAAGTCCAACAGAATCATATCTACATAAGATACATTTTTCACATCTAAAATATTTCCTTTAAACTTTCTAACTAGTTTGACTAAAATTATAGAAGATATTTGAAACAGCAATTATGTACCAACCACAGGGTTGCTAAGATTAAATTCAGTAACACAAGAAAGCTAGCAATCACTTGATATTCAAATATCTAGATGGATTTTATAGTCATAACTTCCATTTCTACACTGTTCATTGTGGGTATGGAACTTTACTTATATTTATACAATTAACTCATCATAATCACTCAGTGAGACTTAGTATTACAACCTGTTCCCCATTTTTAAAATGAGGAAAACAGAGGCAGAGCAATGTTAAGTTACTTGTCCTAGGTTACATAGCTATTAAGCCACAAAGCTGGGATTCAAACTGAGGCAATTTTTTGCAAGGGTCTGTCCTCCCAAGAGTACACAACTCACTGGAAACCACACTGAAACAATTCAATGATATTTAGCCACACCATAGATTAAAGTTACCTAATGAAATGGAAAGAAGGTAAGTTTGATTTCCAAACAAATCAGGTGTGTGTATTTTTCCCCATCCCCTTGTTATATGATAGTGGAAGAAACAACAAGAACTCAGTTTTAACAACAGAAAAATAAGAACAAATATTGCCTTGCATAATTATTACAAGGATTAAGTAACACACCAACGTTTGGCATGGTGCCCAATGTGCTCAAAAAAGGGTAATTATTGGAGCAGGGATGAACCTGCACCAAGACTCCTTCTTGGTTCCCCTTCTGAATAAAGGTACATATACTTCAAACAAGATTATAACTGGTAGAATTTAGATTTTTTTTCTTCCTCTGTGAATTTAAAGGAAATGAGAGCAAGCCTATGGCATAATGTTTTTTAGAACTATGTTTTAACTGACTGAGATCAAGAAACACCAAGAAGATATTGTGTTTTACAAAGAGTTGAAAATTCAAAATCAAAATTCAAATTTTATATTTTTGGGTTATATAAGCACATCATGAACTAAAAAAAATATTTCTTTTGATGCTTCAGGATTAGCATTAACATTCCTCTGAATATTAAAAATAACACATATTTCTAAAATGTAGAATGCTCCTGCTTTGTAGCAGTACATCTTCAGTATATCCAAACTCCAACAGACAAATGGATTAGCTTTAGTATAATCTCCACATATGTCAAAAGATAGTCTTCACTGCTTTATAAACTCAGTTTATACTCTATTAAAATAACATAGCAAACAATGTAAGGAAGAATAGATACATGCACCTCAGTCTTCATCCCATGAGGATAGAAAGCCTAGGGGAGAATGGTGTACAAATAAGTACTACATTTTTCATGATTAGTGTCAGTTCATATATTCTATTTGTAATTTCACCTATGGTTATTTGGCATTTAATTTAGCTTTTTATCTAAAATGCTCTGACAATTTCATAAAATAAAATATAATAAGACTCCTATAAAATCTTCAATGTGTTTTGAACAAAAATGAGAACACTTGAGTTACTACAATCTTTCAATCACAAAAGTAATACATATTTTGTGGTGGTTGGACAGTTTTCACTTTGGTGTTTGTCACCATGCCCATCACATGGACTATGAAGTGATGACAGAGGCCTGTGTCTCCCTGTGGATGCAAAGTGAAGAAATGGGCAAGTACTTGGATTATTCAAATACCACTTCCTCCCCCAAATAATCTCAGTATGTCATTTAACAAATGAACATTACAGAGTTTGATTTAAGAGGATAGCCCACAGACAAAATATTGCCATGTGATAGCAGAGATATAGGGGGTGCAATGAAAATACCTGGATTATACATTTTGTCGAACAGGGTGTAATGGATTACGGAAAGCTTTTCTCTTAAAAGAAGCAGTTATGAGGAAAGTATTCTATCCACATTCCTCTTCTAAGAAACCTTAAAGGATCTGTCCGCAGTGCTGAAAAGGTCCCCACTGGAGAAGGCTGGAGATTTTGTGAGATGTGCATTAATTTGATGAGTTCAGGAAGCAGTCTCAAACTAAACATCCTTTCAAACTAAAACTGAAATCTATAAAGGACAGAAATAGTTACAATTGGCTCTTCAATGTTTAATTCATAGATATAAGAGATAAAGGAGAAGTTCCGTGTGTTCTAGGATGGTAATGACGGATACAAACCACACCTAACAAGAGGAAGCATATCTGAACACAGCAAAACTCAAAAGAATGCCTAGAATGTTGTAAAACTAGGAGTATTGTGCAGAAAACCTTGGCTTAACCCCACTGGGGGAAGAGGCTGCACAGAGTACAAGGCAATGTTAACTTGGCTGTCTCAAATGGCCAGAGGCCAGCATTAAGAATACAGATTAGCTCTGACCCAGTCTCAAGGGACTCAGAACAATAAAACAATAGGGAATGAAGAAAGAGTTGGAAGGTAGATGCTGCCTTCCCACTGGCCTGTGTCAATTTCTTAGCAGGAAGTAAAGTGTTGGAACATCTATCTGCCTGGTTACTCAAGCTTATAGTTCAGCTGAGGCAGCACCAAGATTGTGCCTAAATAAGCACAAGTGCTTGTTAACCTCTCCCCAATTTCCCTTCCCCACAGCACCTGCTCCGGAGGGAAATGAGGGCAGTTGGAAATTCCAGCACCAATACTATAAGCCTTCCAGACAGGCTATTCACCTCCCTTTGTGAGGTCGAAGTCCAGGTTAGGCTCTGATCATCAGCTAGCTCATTGGCCTAACTGGGGTTCTTTCCCCAAGTCACTGTAGCTTGGGTTCTCTACTCGGCATGCCGCTCATGCTGCGCTCCTGGGGCAACTAGCAGGCTTTTGTCTGAAGGGAAAGATGCATCCACAGGAAAGAGCGGGAGGGCGCAGACTAGGGTTCAGAAAGAAGCACGTTAGCCCGAGTGGAGCTGTGCTTTCAGCACCACACGCTGTCCCCCCTCCTCCTGCAGCAGGCGCCAGGATCGCGGCAGCCTACCGATCTACTGGGAAGCGATTTCTCCTTCCTTTCCCTCTCCACCTTCGCTTCTCTCAATTCCGAGCCCTCGGGTGGTTTGGGGCAGCACACTCTGCATACTAAACACGCGCACCTGGCCTTAGGGAGCGGGAACTCAGATCCGAAGGCATGCAGAATCCCTTTCTCAATCCTTGCAGCCATTCCCTCCTTTATCCCGTTGCTCTAGCCTTTTCTCCCAACAGGTTTAACTAAGGCCATCAGCAAATGGAGCTGACTTCAACCTCGAGGTCTGGCCAGCCCTGCTCCATACTCATCCCACTCACTCCCAAACCAAACTGTGAGCTACCCAGCAAGCTGACAGCTGATACATCCTTCCCGGGCACGGGGACACTTGGGCACACAGACCCTTAGCGAGCTTACCCCCCTGTTGGCCGCGCAGCGGGCAGTGAGACGCGGTCTAGCTAGCCCCCCATAAAGTTGGGCCGTGCTGATCAGCGGGGCAGAGCCGGCCTCTCCATTCCCGGGCTCCCCACCAAGATGATCTTAAGCTCATCTCCTGTGCTCAGTGTGCACAGAACAGCAGAGCTGAGGGCGGTGTGTGCAGCAATCTCCCTGCTACTGAGAAAGGGGGGAAGGGGGGAAGGGGAGCTCGCGGAGGAGGGAGGGGTGGTAGTTTGTATTTATAGAGAACAGAGTTCTCAGCGCAACTTTTTGGTGCCACCAAGTGGCACAGTGAGTTCCTTTAGGAACACAGACGTCGGGACGAATTTGGATGGGTGAACCAGCCCCGAAGCCAGATGATCACATGATAAGGGTATCCGGGGCACCCCTGGGACTTGCTTTTTCCCATGTGCACCTTTATCTCAGCATCTGCGATGCAGATCCCGGAGTTCTAAGAATGAGCTTCCACTGAGGGGGAAGAAGTACCTGTGCCCTCTTCAGACAAGTGGCAGAGGTGTCAAGGACAATGGGCAAATGCCAGTTGCTCCTAGGAACCTTGTCTCAGGAAGAATACCCATTTCCCTCTCCCTCCTAACCCTTTTGCCCAGGATACAGTATTCTCAATCTCACTCTAAAATCTTCCTGCCATCTGGAGTGCCCAACCTTAAAATGAGGTGCCATTCATTTTCCTTGTGTTAGAACCAATTCCAGATTATATCCCAAGCCCTCAGATTCAACTTCACAGCTTGCCACCAAACCTCCTTCAATTGGTACCTTAAAAAAGCAAGTGTCTTTAGGCTCTATAGATCTGAATCTCTCCAAACATCATTCAGAATTCTAGATTCCCTTAATTATAAACTAGATTCCGATTGTCCTTCTCATCCATTTCCACAGACCTTTCAGTGTGCATTACACCAACAGTACAGCCACAACCTTGCAAATGTCTTTGATACTTTGAGGGATAATGTCCTGGAGCTTTCCTGTATCTGGATTTTCTGGGTGCTCTTCCTTCCTTGTATGAGACCTGAAAACCCGTATGATCATAGACAGACACTACTGCATGGAACTTTAGTGCCCTCAAACACAGAAGAATCTCTCTACATTTTTCAGAAATGACGGAAATGGAGAAACTGAGTACACAAAGGTTAAGAGACTTTTTCAAGGTCACACATTTTCCTAGAGATCAGCCCAGGGACTACCCGGTTTGGGACGAAATGAATACAGTGATGCCAAACCTGGCTTCAAGGCATTCACTCATACTCAACTCCCTTTTTACCACCCCCCAGCCCCCACCCATCCCTCTCTCTGACCCCATCCTTTGCCAAAGTTTCCAAAAAGAAACCTAGTGTAAGGATGTTTCCTTATCCCCACTAAGAGTACACAGACTTGAGCATATAGGTCCAGAGTTACAGGTGTATCCCCTTAAAAATGGCCCCCTGTTCTAGAAAACCTCTCCTTCCTATAGTGTAGTCATGGAAGTGTCATTTTAGAAATGGAACACTGGCATTCACAACCCACCAGGTCCGTCTTGTGCTGCCTCTTTTCAGGGTAAAGCACCAGCAAATGCTCTTGTTAGCCCCCAAATACCTAGTGGTCTCAAAAATAGATAAGCTCCCCCCTCCCTTGTTATGCACCCTTTTGTGCACATGTATCGGTATGCGCGAGAGAGACAGAGAGAGAGAGAGAGACAGGCAGACAGACAGACAGAGATCCAAACGCTTCCTTTGGCTCAGATCTCTATTTTTCCCCCTGATTTTTTTAGTTCGTTTTCTATGGAAACGAGCCCACTTAAGTCCCTCACTTATGCAAATAAAAGCAAAATGATCTTCATATACCTCTCATTGGAATGAAGCCGCGGTAGCCTGGACTCCTGACTAGAAATTCGTCTCTGATTCACACAGCACACGTCCTTGCAGGGTGACTTTTCTAAACTTGCAGGACCTCGCAGCGTCCCTGGCTCCACCAATTCTCCACCTGCCCACCACCTGCCCTCCCGGGGCCCTTTCGCCCAAGCTCCCGCCCCTCGCCCGAACGCTCGCGGTCCCGGTGCTGGGGGAGGGGCTCCGGCGCTATCCTACAGCCGCGGCGACTCTCGGGCTGAGAGGAAGGAAACGGCGCTGTGCTTACCAGGTGCGCTCCTGAGCCCGGCGCCCCCAGCCAGCCGCTCCTCGCGGGCTTCCTGCGCTCGCGTGCCGGCCTCGGTCGCAGCTGGAGCGCCAGCGGCGGCGGTAGCGGCGGCGGCGGGCAGAGCGGCTCCGG
>NC_043710.1:68797363-68827991 GCF_006229205.1 Suricata suricatta
AAAAAAAAAAAATGCTGAAGTTATCTTTAAATTACAAAACTGACTTCATTTCTGCCTCTGAAAAAGAGACTGGTATAAATTAATTGCATGGCTTAATTTAAAGAAAAGAACGACATCGCAGCAATATGATTATTATTATTCCCATTCTATTTCCCTCACTGGATTTTAGCAGCCAGGTGCTTGCAGCAGTTGGATTGAGGATTAAAAGCTGAGGACACTCAAATTGAGGGAGCTGGTCCTGATGAATACATTACAAACGAAGATTTCCCACCAGAGCCTTGAAAACAAAACAAGTTTTCTTTGATAGCCTCAGGATTCAACAAGAAAAAGATATGTTATCCACCACATCTTGTTGATCTTTACAATGACATCTTTCTTCTCCTGATTTTCATGTGTACTCTGATGGTGACATTGTTAATTTCTCAGATTCTTTTATTGCAATCCAGGAGGCAAGCTTTAGTACTTTGTAGGCAGGCCAGCAAAGCTGTGGTTGATCTTCCCGAGTAAGAAAGATGAGAAAGATGGTATAGATGAAAAAAAAATACAAAAATTGTGAGAGTTCTGAGGAAAATAAAGGGGAACTAACTAGTGGCTAGCTGATTTTGGAGATGTGATTAGGTTTGATGTACAAAAGATTTATTAGCCCAATTGTCTGGGGCATTGATGATAAGGACAAGGGCATAAATTTGACCCTGGCATGGGCCACTAAGCTTTGAGTGAGCCAAGACACACTGAGTTCCTCATCCTTTGTTGTCAGTTGGAACTGGCTCAAAGTGCATCAGTGAGTGGGCTCAGCCTAAGTAAGAAAGGGTTTCATGGTGGCTACTCTTCAATGTCCTATACCTGTTTCCTGCCCTGCTGTCTCCCAGGATTGTGGAGAGGATGGGATGAGAAATGGGAAAGCATTCTATGAATTTAATAATTAGTTTACCAAGACATATCCACTTCCTATGCTCTGAAAGTTAAAATGCAATGGACATCACCCATGGTGAATGATAGTGATATTTTCAGCTGAGAAGGAAAACAAAGTGATGTATTCTGAAATTGGTCAGTGACATTTTTCCATATAGCTTTATCTCATATTGGTAAAATGTGAATTTAGAAAAATTTTAAATTTAAAGGAGCAAAGGAACAATGTTTTAAGTCCCCAAAATAAGTTTGGATTATAAAATGTTCAAAGGTATGACTTTTGCCGTAGCATGAGTTATTAGTAATCAAAATATTGTCATTCTTTATAGAATAGTATAAAGGAATGAAAAATTGATTTATACTTATAATTAATTGTGTAAAACTTGGACTTTTCTTTGATTCCTTTCTTTCTCTCACACTTGACAATTTGTCAGGAAATGGCTGTTCCTTGAAAATATATTCAGGGGCACCTGGGTGACTCCATCATTAAGTGTATGACTTTGGCTCAAGTCATGATCTCACAGTTCATGAGTTTGAGCCCCGCATCAGGCTCTGTGCTGATGGCGCAGAGCTTGGAGCCTTCTTCAGATTCTGTGTCTCTGTCTCTCTCTGCCCCTGCCCTGCTCATTCTCTCTCTCTCTCTCTCTCTCTCTCTCTCTCTCTCTCTCTCTCTCTCTCTCTCTCTCATAAACACTTAAACATTTTAAAGAAAATATATCCAGATTGCTATCACTATCGAACCACCTTCACAGATTCTGTGTTGAATCAAGCCATCATCCTGTTTTACCTGCTTATAGCAATAGCTTCCAAACTGGTCTTTCAGCTTCTTCATTTTTTTTTCTCTATAGGCTATATTAAACACAGCAGCCAGAGTGGTTTTTCGTTTTTGTTTTTTAAGGAAGTTAGCTTAAATCGAAACCCTCCAGTAACTTTCCATTTCACTTAGAGTCAACACCCAGTTCTTTACCATGACTCTACATAATCTGTCCCCACTCCATTACCTTTCTGACCTCATTTCCTAGTACTCTTCCCTTTCTTTGCTCATTCTACTCCAGCCATCAGAGCTCCCTTGCTATTTCTTAAACATGCCTGGGATGCTCCAATCTAATGGTCTTTGCATTAGCTGTTTCTTCTGCTTGGAATGCTCTGTGCCCAAGTAGTCATTGGGCTAAATTCCCTTTTTCAAATCGTTGCTAAAATCTTATCCCCAATGAGCCCTTCCCAGGCTAACCTATTTAATACTACCAACTATTCTCCCTCATGATCTTAGTACCCCTGATCCCCTTTACCCAATTCTATTTTCCCCCATAGGTCTTAATACAGGCCAGTATATCATTTACACGTTTGTTATGATTATTGTTTATTGTCTGTTCACTCCCCTCAGTCCCATTAAATGTAAACTCCTGAAGGAAAGGAATCTTTGTTTTATTGATATATTCCAAAGATTCAGAAGAAAAATCTAGCACATAGACGCCACTCAATAAATGTTTGAATGTCTAAATGACTGTGTAAATAGAGGTATACATTGTTCACACTGCCCTTCAGTTTTCTAGTTGGCATCAGTGATAGTAAGTCATGTGAATGTTTACAGGAGGTCTGCAAGACTACTGAATGACAGCACTTGTGTCCAACTTGGGCATATTTACCCACCCATACCTTCTTCTATTTTTGCATTTGTACTTCTTGGACTTAGTCAGCTCATGTTCTAGACTCCAAAAGGATTGCTGTACTCCTAAATATTTCACAACTATCTAGTTTTCTGAACCTATCAAATACCAGATCATAAGTAACTTTTTAAAATAATTTCTTGGGGTATCTGGGTGGCTTGGTCATTTAAGTGTCCAGCTTCAGCTCAGGTCATGATTTCGTAGTTTGTGAGTTCAAGCTCCACTTCGGGTACTGTGCTGACAGCTCAGAGCCTGGAGCCTGCTTCGATTCTGTGTGTGTGTGTGTGTGTGTGTGTGTGTGTATGTGTGTGTGTGTCTCCCCCACTTGCATGTGCTCTCTCTCACCCTCTCTCTCTCTCTCTCTCTCTCAGAAATAATAAATGAATAAACTTTAAAAAATAAAATAAAATAACTTCTCCAAGTGAATTTATTTTCATTCCATTATCGATAACTCATCAAGCATCTTTTTTTCTTTTTGCCTGTTACTATAAAAAGGACTGCAATAGAATGATGAACAAAATACTGGCTTGACTTTAGAAAACCTAAAGCTATTAAGTATGTGAGTATAGTCATATATGTTTATTGATTTTTCATGCCATTTATTGTACATTTATGAAACCACCATGCACCAGGCATGGCTAGGTGTTAAGGATGCAATGGTGAATGAAGTAGAATTGGCTTTGTCCTTAAACACCTACAGTCAAGTAAGGGTTGGGTCACACAAACAAACTAGTGTGTCTTGCAACTTATGCAAGGGGGAATGAAAAATTGGATAAGGTAGGTTATAAAAAAAATAGCATGGCATGAAAAGGGCACTGGTATCTTCTATATAACTTTAAAAGCATAAAAATATATCTCTGAAATAGTGATGTTAGGTAAAGATCCAAAAGAGCCAACCATGTAAAGAATGCTGCATGTGTGTTTGTGTTTGTGTGAGTTAGACTCTGACCAGAGGGAGGGAATAAAGGAAGGGGTTTACAGGTATATGGAACAACTGGAACTTCCGAGACAGGAGAACATTTGCCATATTTTACAAAGTGAGTGTCAATGAACCAGGGCTTGGAAAACCTTCACTGTATCTCAGTTTGCTCAACTGCAAAATGGAGGCTGTTTTCTGAATGTCAATGAAAGAATTCTATATAAAAGTAACTAGAAATAGAAAATGAAGGCCACGCGGAAAGAGGAGGTGACAAACACTCCAGTAACTTTGACTAGTGCAGGATCTGTGGTCTACCAGAAAATATTTAGTTATGAGTTCACTAGCAAACAAAAAGAAGGGCAAATGTCTTACCTAATTATTGTTATCTAATATAAGAAAATGAGTTTGTTCTTTGAAGAAGAATTTTGTTAATAAATGCTAATATTACATAGACCCTTGTATAAATTATCCTTAAAGACTCTGACTTCAACAAGGAATTTACAACAAAAATAAAAACATTTTTCATATGACATTGTTTTATATAAAACTTCAACCTAGGTTCTAGGCAAAATATGGAAATTTAACTCAAAGAAGTTGTAACGTAGAGTCTAGTGTCACTCATATCTCTATCTCCAAGCAGGCCAGATTTAGAATATGGCCCCAGGAATTTTTTTCATTTGTCTGAATACTGGGTGAAAAAAATAATAAAAATGTTTATTTCTCAGAACTTGAGAAATGACAAGCATTTCAGTCAGTGTTTTCTAGGATGAAGTCCTGTCTAACCAGTGCTCTTGGCATACATGTGGCAAACACAGAGAAACTCATCTCCACTCTGTAATCATTGGCCGCACTTAACTCTGTCATCCTGATAGGAAAAACATGTTCCTGAAGCACAGAGTGAAAAACCAGATTCAAATAGACTTTGAGCCCCAACTCAAAGAGGGTATCATGGTGCCTCCTGGACTTCAAGCCTAACAGATTCACACTTGAAAACTGTCTCTGGCTTTCCCTTGACTATGGGATTGGCCAAGCTACTGAACCTCAAAACCTCATTTCCTTACGTGGAAATGAGAAAATGGAAAGAATGATTTAAAAAATACCTTGTTTTCTTGGTTATATATAAAGCCATTTTGCAAACAAAAAGTATTATAAAGATCTCAAGCAAATCATGCTTCTTTTTTCTCACATTACTTTACTATTTGGCTTTATTGTTCCTGTACAAAACTATGTGTAGGCAAGATTTTTAATAATGGTGTTGGATTATTAGGGTATTAAATAACAAAATAAAATTCCTCTCTGAGTTATCTTTTTATATTGACTAGAAATTTTTTATTTCCCTTCTCTGAAATACAGAAGATAGTATTTTTCTAGTGGGAATGGTGCTAAGATAAGCAATATTGGAGTAAGCAATTGTACAGTCCCTGAAACATGATAAGTACCTGGTATCTGGTGATGGTAATGATATATATGAGGATTCATTTATTATAATTTCAAGTTATTTACATCCTGTATATTAGAAGGGGGAAAGCACTAGACATATAGCTTGGAATTTGGGTTAACTCTTTTAGACACTTGGAAGTTTGAAAAATACTTTCTAGTTTGGTAGAATTTGTTTCTTTGTAAATGTATTTAAGTTGCAGGGCAAGGTCATGTGGTACTCTTAGTTAATGCTTTTGGCAAAGGAAGTGATTTATTTCAATTACAATAAAACTATATTAAATATAATGGAAATAGCATTCTGTTTTGCATTTAAATGACCAAGTATAAAGTTACACAGATTTTATCCTTCCAAACAGGGTTTGGAATCTTTGCTTAATAAAATCCCTTGAAACTGCACTGTATACATCAGACAGTTATGTTCTCAATGGTGTGCCTACAATTGCAACTATTCATAATACATTGAAATATAAGGAGTCTTAACCTCTTAAAATCTAACATTATATCTAACATTCACCATAGTGATTTAGGAGCTTTCTGTTGTTTTTCAATGTTTCATTTTCTTATAAGCAGTTTGTTGAGTAGAAGTCAATAATTTAAAGTAATGTAGCAATCAGAGCAATGGCAGAAACTTGAAACTTGATGAACTGATATCTTCTTTTATTTTGCTAAATATTTGGTTGTTACATCTCTTCAAGAGTTAGCAGGGATGTTGAGCTATGCTAGGCACTGGATCTCTCAAGAACATTGACAGATGGCCCAAGAGCCCATGTGTTACAGTTGAAGTAATAGAATTCAATTCTGTTTAACGTTCTTATCTGTAAAATGGGGGAAATACCAGTTCCACAAATTAGTTGTAAAGACTAAATAAGCTATACCTGTAAAGCACAGACCTTGGCACATGGTAAGCATTCAACACATTGTTAGTTATAAGTATTGTGGATGAGAAGCTACATATGTCCTATCTGAGTAAGAGCACAATCTCTGAAGTCAGTCTGCATGAATTTGACTGCTGGTTGTGTTGCTTACTGGTTGTGTAAAGTAATTATTTAAACTTTCTGTGCATTAGTTTCCTCATAGAGAAGAATGATAAGCACTTCATAAGATCATTGTCAGTATCAAAGGAATTAACTACTGCTAACTTTTTAGAACAGTGCCCTGCACATAGTGACCAGGCAATTTTAGCTATTTAGCATAATTTAGTAAGCATTTTAATCCACAGTTACTCATTTAGGTTTCCTCCTCCTCTGACATAATACAAATTTGGGGATGGGTAGGCATCATATTTTATGAATTCCCTATACTTCATATGCTTAGCATACAGTGGTTACCAAACATATTTAATGAATGAATTAATGAATACATTCTATCAACCCATCCAGTTGCTCATAAGCTTGATTCTAAAGCAGCCCAAGATAAGTTCAGATCCATAAACTTTCTAGTTTAAGAATTCTGAATGTGGATTACACATTAGAATTATTTAGGAGAGGTTTTTAAACCACTGATTTTATTAGTATCATGTGGGCATCCAGGGAATATGTTTTTTTAAAGACCTTCACAGCTGATTCTAATGTGCAGCCAATATTCAGAACAACTGCCCAATCTATTTAAAACCTTTGTGTTCATTTTAAGTTAATGTGGCATAAATTATATCATAAGTCACTGTAATAAGAATGTAGATACCATATTTTATGCCAAGTATAATTTGATCACAGAAAAATGAGTTCTGTGAAATTAATGGCCTCTTAGCCCCCACTGAGTATGGCAAACTTTTAAAATAAACTCTCACACTTCACATTTATAGATATTTCAAAGGTACACTTCATATCAGAAACACACATATCATCTCCAAATATTCTTCATACCAACTGTAGGAAGTAAATGGTAAAGCCAGAGAGGTAAAGTAACTTCCCCCTAAACACACAAGTTTAAAATAGCAACTTGAAAAAGTGAAATAATGTGCTGAAACCCAACACTTGTGCTATTTCCAGTATCTTATGCTGCCTTTTATCCCTGCAAACACTCCTACTCTTTGGCATATAAATAGTGTAAATTTTGAGTATTGACATACTTGATTCATGTATTCTAGAAGAAAAAATTTTATTATAAAATCTCAATTAAATAGATATTGCTGAATTTCTAGGAAAATGGAAGAAAGCAAAATAAAAGCATATTAGTGATTAACTTTATGAAAATGTATTCAATAATAACTGTTTAACTTAATACAAGATCACTTATTCAATGTTCTATGTAAAAATAATACTTACATTGTCCAGTAAATTCAAAATAAAGTGTTTGTTTGCATTTTTATTTTCAACTTTTTTAAATGATATATGTGTGTGTCTGGGTGTTTGTGTATAGGTGTGTCTTGAAGTATCTATAAACTTTCAAGCAAATATTAACTGAGCAGCTGTTACATGTTAAGATTTTCACTGACTACAAAGTTTACAAAATACAACAACCTCCAGTTTCTGAAAGTCTAGTTGCATTTGTATTATACATGAATATAAATTGCATTCTTATTGTCTTAATTGAAATGTCTAAACAATTTCCTGTATTTGTAATTATACCAATTGATGATTATTTTTTCACTTCCTTCTATTCATACTCCTATCTAATTATATAACAAAAGCATCAAGATCAAACTTTAGAAAAACTATGAGTTCACTCTTAACTAGCTAGACTATTCACTTAGAATATTTAAATGATTTTTCAATTATTGTTCTCATTTTTAGATTTTAATGTTGTATCATTTTTCCTAGTTCTAAGTACTAAGTGTAGAAAAGCCTTTATTTCCCCCAAATTTCTCACCATACAGCTTCACTCAAAAGAAAAAAGATGAAGAAGAAGAAAAAGGAGAAGGAAGAGAAGAAAAAAAATGAATGAATGAAGAAAGGAAGACAGAAAGAAAAAGTGCTAGGGAGAGATGAAAAGGGAGAGGGAAGGAAGGAAAGAAGAGAAAGAAAAGAAGACAGTACAAAGTAGAAATTTACAAAAATTGTCAAATCCTAAGACTACATAATTAAAATAAATCATATAATTAATAAAGAAGTTATCCCCAAATGAAGGTTAAACTCTGTGTTAGTGTTCCAAATTTAAGACTCAGAGTCTTGACTCAAGACCTCTTTTCTTGATCTCTTGATATTCCATGGACTCATGTCTGGTTTCCATGGTGACCATTTTCATGAGTCTTTTGAATAAGAAAAATTTATCTTCTCTTATCATTTATTTTCAGAATCTTTGAATTAAAATCTTTCTTGTATTCCTGGCTTCCTAAGGAAGACTCTCTTTAACTTAAATGCTTATAACTTAGATAACGGATTATCGTTTCAAGAAAGAAATGCAAGAAAGAGAAATAAATATGTATTGGGCACTACAAATTGAAGTTTTAGACAGATGATAGGCAACAGAGGAGCAGAATAGCCTATTTCTCTGATGAAATGCATATAAACATAGATTTTTCATCTTCCATGGAATCATACGATCTGTAATACCAATAAAGAGCTAGAGGAAATAGAACTATTGGGGGCATAAGCTGCACTTCAGAATTAAGTTAATAACCTATAACTGATTTTCAAACTCAAAACATTCTAAATATGACTTTTCTTGCACCAGATAATATGCAAAACACAAGTACGAAAGTTGCCTAGAAAACTTGGCATTTTCTACTATAAACATGTTCTATCTAAATTTTAGTTCTCAGTTTTGTAAGATCTATAATTGTTACTTAAAATTTTTAATCCAATTCTTCTTTATTTGATTTTATAGATTTTATTATGAGTTACCAATGTCCAATTGGAAATAGGCATATAATACATTGAATAAATATATGATTATGTATGTGATTTTTATAATTAATACATATATGGTTTTTTAAAATATATAAATGTAGGCATAGTGGTAGAATACCCAGACTATAGTTGGGTGTACTGATGATAGGACTAACATAATGGTGATTTCTTAAATTCTCACGCTAGTGATTAAATTGTGTCCTTTACCATTTATTTTTAAAGTTTATTTATTTTGAGATAGAGAAAGTCCATGCAAGTGGGAGAGGGGCAGAGAGAGAAGGGAAGAGAGAATCCCAACCAGGCTCCACGCTGTCACCACAGAGAACAACACGGGTCAATCTCATGACCTATGGCCATGAGATCATGACCTAAGCCAAAACCAAGAGTCAGACACTTAACTAACTGAACCACCCAGACACCCTAAAATTGTGTCCTTTAGTTAAGTAACAGTTAAAGACAGAATCCAAGTTAAATTTAAAGTTCAGATTAATGGATTATTTTTTAATATAAGTATGTGCTAAATATGTTATGGGATTTACTTATACTAAAAAACCTTTACTTGTTTTCCTAAATTTAAAATTTACCTGGGTGTCCTGCATTCTTATTTGCTAGCTATGGCATCCCAGTTTTTAAGCCATATATTCAAACTGCCCTGTATTCTGGGAATCTCACAGTCAAGTGTGGCACATGGGGGAGAAAACAATGGTCTGAGAGAGAGCACTGTACACGCTGCTATGTGAGGACAGTTGACCAGCACTTTGAAAGCACCCAGGAGACAGAAATTTAAGATCTTGTGAATAACTGTTAGCGAGTTAGTGTTATACCCTGTTACATATGCTAAATGTCAAATACACATAACTGGGAAGCAAGAGCAGCAGCACAATGGAAATAGCCCTTTTTCTTCTTTAAGATGGCTCGTGGGCCTACAGTTCATGATATCAAAGAGCATCCATCCTGTAGTAATTACTTACTGTAGATATCAAAGAGGCATCATCAAAAAGTAACACTCAGACTAATACAATGTAGCCATTGATTTTTTTTAATGCATGAAAGTATCAATTATGAAACTGCTGGCAGTGTCTATGAAAATTTGAAAATAATTTTGATGAAAGCTACTCTAATAATATATTTCTTAGTGCTTGAGAACAGGAACTGGGCCTTACTCATATCAGTTTTTCTAACACAGCATAGTACCTGGCAATCAAAAAATATTTTTAGAATAAATGAATTCATACCTCCTCACTCCCCTAGTGATTCTGCTTATCCTCTCTGCTTTATCTAATACTTGGCCTATTTCCTTCCTTATGTTGCTGGCATTCTTTAAGCTGAGAGGCTAACTCACAGAGACTATAGAAAATAATCATATTATAAAGCTTGCCTTAGAGTAAATATAAGTAGAATCTCTGTTTACGATGACCAAAGAAGGACAACAAAGTCATGTTGGGTTTGGGTGGGCATCACCGTCTGGAGACAGCAGTCTGAATTGTATTCAAGGGCACTGAAGTGTCTGATAATCTTTGATGTAAGGTAGATGGAGACATTCTAGTCCCAGGTGATCTACTGGGGCTTTGCAGAGAAGCAAACATCCTGTATGCAAGGGTTATGCAAATTTCATTATGAGTTAGTTGTACTGGGGTTCACGGTGAGATTCAACCCTGGTGAGAAATGTTAGTGTGGATACTCTATGGATAATATGACATTAAGATTGAGGGAAAAATTGTCATCCAGGTAATGAGATCCATTGGATACTGTGACAGACTATTCCAGGATGAATTAAAACGTAAAGAGGATCCCCAGAGAATAAAATGATTAATGTGTACACCCATAAAAAAAACTCAAAATCAATAATGATCTGTAAAAACAAAAGAAGATCTATGGAGTTCTTATTTATACCAATGACAGCTGCCTCAATATTTATTTTCCAATGGCAATATAAAATATAAAATCATTTTAAGGAAGGGTGGATCTTTTCCATGCCCCTGCAATGTTCATGATTAGTAGCCATCTGAGTAACCTTAAGACTGGGTCTAAGATGGCCAAAAATTTGTATCTAGTCAGTCCCTTCCTACTGGTCAAGTGAGGCCAGTAAGATGACCCTTCCAGTGTTTAGGTGTGATTCTGAGACAGGTAACTCCAATCAAAGGGTCACCAGAGCAGCCACCCGGGACATACTGTTTGCTGAATCTGGAAGCTCTCAAATCCTATGCCTTTATGCATTTTAAAATTGTGTGTATTCATTTGGAATACTTTAAAATCCATATGATACACCATTTAAAAAGTTAATGGAGTAACGTAACTGAGTATCTCTCCTATTATCCATGTGCTTTCAAATATAATCTGAAATGCATGTATGTTTTTTTATCTTTTCACAAATGGAGTATAGCATATTAAGCATACTGTTTTGCACCATTTTTCCTTATTAGTACAAGTAGTGCTCTTTGATTTATTTTTCATTGCTGCATAGGATTTATTTGTATAGGCATACTATAATTTTTAACCAATGATTATAAATAAATAAGTTGTTTCCAGAATTGTGGTATTACCAATAAGATCATAAAAATTGAACATAACATTTCACACAACTGTGAATATGCATCTAAGATATATCCAAAGAATATCTTTAGCTATAATTTTGACAGTTATTTCTAAAACTCCCTCCATACATGTTGTTTTAGTTAATTCTTCAGCAGTTAATATATTTATTTGAAATGCTCTTAATTTTATAACCTTCTTTTCCTAATTAGTGCATGCTCATCCCTCTAGATAAACTTGTTTCCCTACACGTTCACTAACATAGTATGTTCATCACATGTATATTTTTTAAATGTTTATTTATTTTTGAGAGAGAGAGGTGGCACTGTCAGCCTAGAGCCCAACACACTGCTAGAACTCGAACTGCAAGATCATGACCTGAGCTGAAATCCAAAGTCAGATGCTAAACTGACTCAGCCACCCACGTGTCCCACATGTATGATATTGACAAATATAACCAAAGAAAAATGACTTCTCAGTAGGAATTTAATTTGCATTTTTCTTATTTTGAATAAGCTAAATTATCATTTTATATATGTAGTTCTTTTTCTATCAGCCATCCCAATTCTTTGCATCTTTTTCTCTTGAGTTTATTATGTTTTCCTTATTGATGTGTAAAAATTCTTTCCATAACAAGAAAAGTAGATCATTGTGCTATGAGTTGCAATTATGTTTTTCATTTATCTGTTGACCTTGGGGCTTTTTTGTGTGTGTTGATTAAATAAGATTTAAAAAAATGTTAAGGAACCAGATTTGTCAAACTTTTCTAATATCACTTCTGAGTTTGTATCCTATTTAGAAAGAATATTCCTTTCAGTATCTATCTTTTCTTGGAATTTTACTAATTATTCCTGATTATTTTACACACACAAAAAATCTGTTTCTCTAACCTCCTTCTGAAACCAAATAAATCTCAAGGTGTTTTTATTGGCATTGTGTTAAATTTTAAGCAATTTAGGCAGACTTGCTGTCTTTATCTTTTGCTTTCCTTAAAAACCTTCCATTGTGCCCCTCAATTGTCCTCTTAAGTGTTTTTTTAAATTAAAATCTTTTCTCTTTGTAAGTTTGCTTTCTTTTCATTTTTATTTGAAATGGGAGTCTTAGTTTCATTATATTTTTCAGTGTCCTCTGTCTTAAACTAATAGGCTTTTAAATTAATTTTCAGCTTAATAAATTCTCTTACTTTTTGTAAATATTTTTATTTGACTTTAAACAGTTCTAAAAATTTGATTTGTTTTATGGTAAACAATTTTGTGATCTGCAGAGAATAATGACAATTTTCTACCCTTTCTAATTTGCATACTTTGTTTTTTCTTCCTTTCTCTTATTGCACTGTCTCATAACTCACAACTGATACTACATTATAGTGGTAATAAATGGTAGCCTTGTTTTATTTCTTATTTTAAAGAGAAAATGTTTTCCAGCAAACGATGCATGCCTATCAATTACTATTGTATAGAAAATAGACATTGAATTCTGACAATCTTTGTAACATTTTTGGAAATTATTTTTCACTCTTGCTAAAATTAGGTAGTGCTACCCAATAATAAAACATTCTTTTATTTCTAGAATAAGCTCCATTTGGTATTGGTTTGTTATGCTTCCACTATTTTGCTAAATTCTATTTATTAATCTTTTATTCAGAATCTTTGCATCAATGCTATATTGTATTTGACCAAACAGAGAAAAATATTGTTTTCATTGTACCATGCAGGAATGTTACAGCATTCGTGTCATTTGTTACTAGCAGCATAATTTCTTTCTCATGAGATTTGAATTCTAAATTTTCCTATCCAATAATGCTGTTGCTCAAAAAGCCCAAGAATCCCCAGATAAATTAGTTTGTGTGAGGAGCGCCTATGTGGCTTGTTAGGTTAAACAATGACTCTAGACATTGGCTCAGGTTGTGACCTCTCAGTCATGAGATAGAGCCCTGTGTGGGGTTCCCCACTGATGATGGAGGGATTCTCTCCCTCTCTCCCTACCCCTCCCCTGCTCACATTCTCTCCGTCTTCCTCTCTTTCTCTCTCTCTCAAAAATAAATAAACTTAAAAAAAATAGTTAACATTAGCACAACTAACCTTAGCTCCTGCAATAGATAAATCCTTAAACCTCAAAAAGATTTCCTGGTTGTTCATGTTAGTCTGGGGGGACCAATGGAGGAGCTGGGGTTGAGATGCAAGAAATAGTGTTTTTTTAGCTACATATTAATTTAGGACCCAGGTGATTTCTATCTGGTGACATTGTTATTTTCAATACCTAGTTTCCAGATATCTACGGAGTGGGGGAAGAGAAAATGAGGGTTTTATAACCAGACCTAAATATGATGTGTATGAATTCCACCCACATTCTGTTGGCCAGAATTAGGTCAAATGCCCCAACTTACTAATGAGGGAAATTGGAAAACATAATCCTCATTTACACCCAGGAAGAAAATGAAACGAGTGTTGAACACATTGGCAATAGCAAACAAAACAAAACAAAACAAAACAAAAACAAAAACAAAAAACTTTATCTAGTTCATAAGAAACGTGAGGGATCTGAGAGTCAATTAACAAACAACAACAACAAAAACAACAACAAATAACAAGAGTAATATACCCTAACTTCTTTCCTCTGCCTATAATATCCTATAGTATATATCCTATAATATTCCTATAATATCATTTTTAAGTGGTCTCTTGACCCAATTTTGAGGCTCCAGCTTGTAGAAAAGTACTACCAAGGGACAGGTTTCATTTGAGTAGCCAATTAAGTTCATTCCCCCAACTAGTGGTCTAGAGTGTGAGAACCTGGTAATTGAGGTTTATTTTTGAGGTGACTTAAGATGGAGAAAGAAAAAAGGGACAGGAGGTGATTCTCTCCTAGGGATTTCCTTGAACCTATTCTGTAGCACTTGTGTTCTGAGGTACCTATATGGTTTCAGGTGTGAAATAATATCACTGTGAATCACTGTTAAATGTACTTATCAAATTGTAGTATTAATCTAGATCTGAAGGTGGGAAAGTGCTACCAAAATAATTTATAATTATTGTGATATAATGATTTGTGTTCTACTCCTAGCCTAGATTATCAGGCATTGTGAATTCCTTACTCTAACCCATACCTTGGTTTATATAGCACATTTTTGCCAAATATTATTAGGTACTTTTGTATATAATTATGGGAATGCTACGCCAAGTTTCTAGGAAAAGAACAAAGCAGGGAACCTCTAGATTAGTATGTGGTTGAACATCAAGAATCTAACTTAAGTTTGAATTCTGGTTCCTAGACTTAATAGCTCTTGCAAGCTTGATCTTAATACTTAAAATTTATATATATGTATCAAATCTTTAAAATATAAAAATTATATCTCTCTTCTAACTCTGTTGGAATTTAAGAGCTAAAATATATGAAATACTTCACATAAAGTCTTCTAACCAGGAGGTGCTGAATAGTTGAAGGAATTGGGTGAAATTCACCCAGATTGTACATCTCTACATTCTAATGTCAATTTAGGTAAATAAAGGATAGATTTGTCTATCAGTTAGTATCATTGCTTTATGGATGTGTTAGGCCTAAATATGCAAGCTCAGACACCACTGCAGATCATGCTTCCTGATACATTTAAGACATGGGTGCTTGCCTAAGTTTTTGACACAGAAATAATTGTTTGTTGTTTAACAAAATGAAAAATAATGTTACCAGTGGTTGCCAAGCATCATACTAAGAATTTTGGTTTCATCTATATAACAGTCCCAAGGTTAGGTGTTCATTACAAAATTATTTTCTTTTCTCCCTCTTTCCTTCTTTCCTTATTATCTTTGTTCCTTCCTTCCATCCTGCCTTCTTTCCTATGCCCCACCTCCACTTCTGTATTTTCCATGTAGAATTCCCACAGAAAAGAACACCTGGCCCTCCTTGTGCACAAGTTAGGACTTGCTCAGAATTTAGTTACCTAATTTAACAACCTATGCATGATCACGCACAAACTGTCACTTTAAAATGAGCAAATTAAAGTAGTAAATATTAAATTTTACCATTTAACACAACTTGAAGGGAAAACTTGGCATGTTCCATACAAATTTTTTTTTACATTTATTTATTATTGAGAGATAGAGAGAGACAGAGCACAGATGGGGGAGGGGCAGAGAGAGAAGGAGACACAAAATCCAAAGAAGGTCCAGGCTCTGAGCTGTCAGCACAGAGCCCAACACGGTCCTGAACCCGCAAACTGCGAGATCAGGACCTGGGCTGAAATCGGTGGCTGAACCAACTGAGACACCCAGGCACTCCGCATGTTCCATAAAATTGTTGTCTATGAAACAAATAATTTCTTCTTATTCTGTGCATAGAACTATAGGTGTATAAATGCTCTGAATCAGTCCCCATACAACATAAAAGCTGATAATTATGAGGCCAGCAGGTCAGTAAAGGAACTTCTACCTTGTGGTAGATTAGGAAATCCAAAGAGGAAGTGAGGTCTACATTTTGGCTAAGAAGTCCTTGGTAGATCAACTAGACAAGAACATCCCTTCAAGTTAAGTAGGAGAATGTAAGAAGGATTTAAATAAGCAATTCTCCATAGCAGATATACAAATGGCCAAGAAATATATTAAAAGATGTTCAATATCACTAATCATCACAGAAACGGAAATCGAAACCATGAGATATCCCTTTAAATCAATTATGGAAATTATCAATAATAATAATAATAATAATAATAATGTGTTGGTGGAGGCATGAAGAAACCAAAATTCTTGTGCACTGTTGGTAGAGATGTAAAATGATACAACCACTGTGGAAAACGACATGGAGTTTTCTCAAAAAAATTAAAAATAGAACTAGCATATTATTCAGCAATCCTACTTCTGTGTATATACCCAAAAGTATAGAAAACATCACTCATCATCAGGGAAACACAAATCAAAACCACACTGAGATACCACCTCACACCAGTCAGGGTGGCTAAAATGAACAAATCAAGAGATTATAGATGCTGGCGAGGGTGTGGAGAGACGGGCACCCTCCTACACTGTTGGTGGGAATGTAAATTGGTGCAGCCCCTCTGGAAAACAGTGTGGAGGTTCCTCAAAAAACTATCCATAGAACTCCCTTATGACCCAGCAATAGCACTGCTAGGGATTTACCCAAGGGATACAGAAGTGCTGATGCATAGGGGCACATGTACCCCAATGTTCTTGGCAGAACTGTCAACAATAGATAAATCATGGAAAGAGCCTAAATGTCCATCACCTGATGAATGGATCAAGATATGGTACAATGAAGTATTACATGGCCAGGAGAAAGAATGAAATCTGGCCATTTGTAGCAAGGTGGATGGACCTCGAGGGTGTCATGCTAAGTGAAGTAAGTCAGGCAGAGAAGGATAGATACCATATGTTTGCACTCATAGGTCTAACAGGAGAACAGGAGAAACCTAATGGAGGACCAGGGAAAGGGGAAGAGGGAGAGAGAGTTGGGGAGAGAGAGGGACGCAAAACCTGAGAGACTACTGAATATGGAAAACGAACTGAGGGTTGAAGGGGAAGGGGGAGGGGAAAAAGAGGTGGTGGTGATGGAGGAGGGCACTTGTGGGGAAGACCACTGGGTGTTATATGGAAACCAATTTGACAATAAACTATTTTTTAAAAAAAGAAAAAATCTTAAAGAGATATTTTCTCATGCCACTCTCAATGCAGTATTATTCACAATTGCCAAGGAGTGTTCATCATTGAAAGGATGGATAAAGAAAATATGACATTACATATAATGGAGTATTATACAGCCTTAAAAAGGAAGGAAATCTTGACATGTATTACAACATAGATAAACCTTGAAGACATTGTATTGAATCAAATAAGCCTGTCAGGAAAAGACAAATATTGCATTATTCTATGTATAGTAGGTATATAAATTAGTCAAATCTTAGTAGAATTATAGTTGACAGAAGCTGGGAAGAGGTAGAAAGGGTAATTATTCAACACGGACAGATTTTTAGTCTTGCAAGATGAAAAAGTTCTAGCAGTTTATTGTATTAAAATATGCATATAATTTACGTTACTGCACTGTATAGTTAAAAAATGGTGATGATGATGAAATTCTTAAATATTTTTTACCATGATAAAAAGTTATAAAACCATTTTTGACTATTCAGTCCTTTGCCTTTTGGTATAAATTATTGTCTCTTATTAAGTGTAGTGTCTTGGTATGCCTGAGTGACTCAGTTGGTTAAATGTTTGACTATTGATTTTGTGTCAGGTCATGACCTAATGGTCATGATATAGAGCCCCCAGTGGGTGCTGAGCCTGGAGCCTACTTAAGATTCTCTCTCTTGGTCTCCCTCTGCCCAACCCCCACTTACACACGTGCATGTGACCTCTCTCAAAAAAAAATTATGGTGAC
Source organism: Suricata suricatta (assembly GCF_006229205.1). Taxonomy (NCBI): domain Eukaryota; kingdom Metazoa; phylum Chordata; class Mammalia; order Carnivora; family Herpestidae; genus Suricata; species Suricata suricatta. The sequence goes on from NC_043710.1 coordinate 68,815,003, forward strand.
TTTTTCCATTCTTAATATTGGTAATTTGTATTTTTTTAATCCTGTCTAGTGATTTATCAGTTTTAATAATCTTTTCAAAGAACTGACTTTTGGTTTCATTGTACTTTCTTTATTTTCTTCAGATTTCTTTTTCATTGATTTTTACTTCATTAATTTCTTCCCTTACATATATTATTTCCCCCTCTCCAATTGTTTTGTGCTTAATTTGGTCTTCTTTGAATAGTTTTTTAAGTAGGAGTCTTAAAACATTAATTTCAGGCTTTTCTTTTCTGGTGTTTTCAGTTCTGTAAATTTCACTTTAGGCTATACCCAACAAATTATGATATATTGTACTTTCATTTTGACCTGCTTTAAATGTTTTCTAATTTCCCTTAGCTTTATTCTTTATTTATATGTTATTTAGAAATGTGTTCTCTAATTTTTGAATAGTTGGAATTTGTTTTTCAGTTTAATTCCATATGGCTTACATACATACTCATGATTACAATCCTTTTAAATGTGTTGATTATTTTTGAGTTCAGAATATGACCTATCTTGATGCGCTCTGCACATGGTTGAAAAATTATGTTTTATGTTTTGTTGGATATAGAATTCCATAAAAACAATTAGGCCAGTGCTGGTCTCACAAATTTTTGTCCCAGGTTTTATCCATAATTATGTGACAAGAACAGAATTCTGCAACTATAATTGTGGATTTGTCTATTTCTCCTTTATGCTCTATTATTAATTTTTTGATTTTTGCATTTTGAATCTCTGTATATGTACACCTATTTCAGATCATTACATATTCTTGTCGAAATGACCCTTTATAAATCATGCACATCTTTTTCATTTATTGTAAAGTCAATTAGGTTCAAGTTTGGCTAGTATTTTCCTATGGTATCATAGGAAATTGAGTCTATCAAAATATTAAAAAGTATAATGTATTATGATAAGTAGCTTTTACCTCATAAATGAAACATTTTATCTCATAGATGTCAACACTGGAAAATAATTTATTTCAGTATATGAACAAAATATAAAAAGTGGTAAATTTGGTAATTATTTCAAATGATGAATAAACATTTTTGACAAAAATTAAACATTTATTTGTAACAAAACTCTCTGTACACTATAAATAAAGGAATTTTCTCAACCTGATAAATAGCATCTATAAAAAACTTTCCCCTAGGAGCAAAAGACTAAATCCTGTCTCCATTAAAAATCAAGAACTAGTAAAAATATCTTCTGTTATTAAATCTACCAGATATTTTACCAGAGGTAGATCTTAACTAAAGCAATATGGCAAGATTAAAAACAAACAATAAATATGAATTGAAAAAAGATATTAGAATTTATAAATGACATTATTGTCTACATGAGAAAATCACCAAAAATATACCAAAAAAGCCTCTAGAACTAATAAGTGAGTTTAACAAAATTATAAGACATAATTCAATATATAAAATTTAGTTGTATTTTATATAGAAGTCAAGGGATATTGAGGTAAGGCAAAAAAGTCCACTAGGACACAAGATTTAAGGAGACACTCATTTTTAGGATAGTGGGACTATCAATAAACAATATGAAATTCAAATAAGAAAATAATATTTACAAAAACACCAAAAGTCTGAAATACTCAGCGATAAATCTAATAATGTGTGTAAGATTTGTATGCTGAAAATTGCAAATATTGCCAAGAGAAATTCATAAAGTTTCGAGTTGATGAACAGACAGTGTTCATTGATTAGAACGAAATTTTTCTCAGATTGATCTACTGATTAAATTTAAGCTATGTCAATCTGACGGCAAGCTTTTTAACTTTTAGTAGAAATTTATAAGATTACAGTAATCAAGATATGAAAAGTGACATAAATCATGATTCCATTAATATAAGCTCTGGAAAAGGCAAAACTGTCAGGATAGAATCAGATCATCTTCTGGCAAGAGCTAGTAATGAGGGAAAGAGAACCATTGCAAACTGGCACCAGGGAATATGTTGGGTGATGGCAAAGAGTCTCTGACTTGATTGTGGAAGAGTTGCACAACTATGTATGGTCGGCCATATTATGAAAGTACTATGTGACGATCACTGGGAATACTAGATAAACCTAAGATCAGTACAAGGACTATGGGCTACAGATTCAGGAATATATGTGAGTAACAGCTCGCCTCTTTGCTGCCGGTGTAACACAGGGACTTGTATGGTGGGTGATTCTCAGTTTGTTCATCTGTAAGATAATGATGGTAATATTTACCTCTCTGTGAAACTCTCGTCACAATGCCTGCCACAAGCATGTGATAAATATATATATTTTTAAATATCCCTTCACTTTCTTTCCTTTTAGGCCAGTATTTCTCCAAGTCTGACTTGTGAGCTTCTGGCATCAGAGTCACTTGTATATTAAAATGTAATCTTTGAGAGTAAGATAGCAGAGGATACCTTTTAACAAGGCCTGAAATTGAACAGGCAATGATGCTCTCACACTGTCAGGCTTCACTTGTTCCCAGTCTCTGCCGCCCTTCTTTTCCACAGGAAAAATCCCCACCCTCAGGAGCTTCCTCAATCTCTAAGAATGACTTTAATCTACAGCCATGAAGGATTCATTTGTTTTCTCAAAGGGTCGTCTGAAGACGTCATATATCAGAATGTCCTGAAGGCAGCTGTTAAAACCCCAGGTTTTTGAACTTCAGTTCATATGCTCTGTGTTATAATTTCTAGGGGTGGTGATTCAGGAATTTGCATTTAAACAAGCTTCCCAGGTGAGGGTGAGGTTTTTTCTCTTTCTTTCTTTTCTTTTCTTTTCTTTTTTTTTTTTTTTTTTTTGGAAAGAGGGGCAGAAAGAGAGAGAGAGAGACAGAGAGAGAGAAACTGGGCTCACCCAAAGTGGGGTTCAATTTTACCCGAAGCAGGGCTCAAACTCACCTGATGCTAGACTGGACCTCATAAACCATGGGATCATGATGAGCCAAAGTCAGATGCTTAACCGACTAAGCCATCCAGGCACCCCCAGGTGCTTCTTATAAACTTTAACATTTAAGAACTCTAGCCAAATCCATCAGTTATGCTTACCCAAAGTGTGACTAATGTTAGGTTCACTTCCGGTTACTCTATTCATATCTACTGTCCTGTGCCTGCGTCTCTAAAAAGCACGAAAGGAGGACTTCACCGTATTTGTACTGGGCAGATTCTGGCCCCAACCTATGCCCTACTGACCAGATTCTGATTCCTACTGATATTTCTTTATTCTTTTTTTCTTTATTCAGGTATTGATTATTGAGCAATTAGTAGGTATCAGGCACTAATCTATGTTTTGGGGATATAGTATTGATAAAAAAAATAAAGAAAAAGAAAAAAGAAAGAGTAAAAATAAATGTTTTTCTGAATATTATTTTCTAATGTATATAAATACAATTAATAAAAATTAAACAGCTAAGTATAGCCTTTTAGGTGATTAAACATTATTGTGGAGAAAAATGAAACAAGGATGAAAATAGAAGTGTGAAGACTATAATTTTCAATAGGATGATCAGGAGTGGATGATCAATAAGGTTCTGAATCTACTTGCTTCCTGTGCTTCTTAATATGGCCTAATGAAAACTAATCTTTTCATCACTAATGTCATGCTTATCCTCTTTTAGGAAGTGTGCCAGTAATTTTATGGGTCACTGGCCTGTTAAAACCTTCTTGGCTGGCCCATCATCTAAAGTCTTTTATCATAGCCCTCATATGTCAAATTCTGGGACAGCACTTGGTTACCTAGAGCCTGGATGTGGGTCTGGCTCTAACATCTGTCCCAAGTCATTCTTCCTAATTTAGCCATTACCAACCACACCTGGAACCTGAAGATGGCAGATTCATCTAAATTTGAAGATCTAATTGCAGTAATAGATGCCCACCAGAAGAGGGTAGCAGAGGGCTGCAGAGTAAGAGTGACTGCTGGCATAGGTCTTCCCCCACAGAGGATGAGTTCAAACAGCATTAATGCAGTCAAAGTCAAGAGGGGAGTTCACTGGGTAAAGCACTGGACTCAGAAAGACATCCTTTGTAAGAGCTGGGACTAGTCTAGAATTACACATGCCCTGGAACAAAAGGAAAAGCTAAGTGTATCAGAGTGACAATTCTAGAGCACTTTTCTGATAACGTTTCTTACCTGCTAACAAACCTTTGCTTCCTTGCTAGAGAAAGTAGATGCCATGCCAACAATGTCTTCTACTGCTGTGGCCCCTATTTGTTCAGCTTCCTCACCTGCCACTCTCACATACTCCACTCCGGTTAAGTTCTACCCCATTAAGAACACAGTGGCCTCTTAGCATGTGAGTTCTCAAGACTCAAAACTTTCTTTTCCTTTTTCTCTGTGGTGAACATTTACTTATTTTGAGTTCTTTGCTAAGCTGACCATATGAAGAATTAAAACTGAAGTGTCAGAGTAGTTTCTTATTTGAGAATAACATGAAAAAGGGAAGAAGACCACCTGTGGGTCCTTGTCTACAACTCCAGCAACTAGCACAGTGCCGTACATTGAAGACAGTCATTTTCTTATTGCAAGCATTCAACATATTATTAGAGAAGGCAATTAATTGAGATGGCGATTTTACAGCCCTTTTTGCTTAAGGGGCCAGCAGTATGATGTATGTCATTTCTACCTTATGCTCTGCAGAAACTAGACATGACGCCTCCTTGGTCAACAGTGCCAAGCAGAAAGCCTGTCACCTACTGATCTCTTTGGAGCAACCCGACAGTGATATCAAACAGATGAAGCTAAAAAGGCATCACAGAAAGGCAGAATGGTCTGAAAGCAATCATCCCCCCCGAGTGTTGGTCCAAACAAGGTCAAAGGTCAGTACTGTCCCCTCTGCTGCCAAAGGCTGGGACAGTGCCACCTGTCAGCTGCAGATTTACCAGCCCATCTCTCAGGACTTGAATTAACAGACAATATTCTTGACTCTTAGAGCCAAACATATGAGAAAAGAAAAGGAATAAGAATCACTGAGCTTGTTCTTTTCAAAAATGCTGTGAAAAAACATATTCAAAAGCATTATTCTTCTTAGCTTTCATAACAGGCATGTAAAAGGTTATTATTATTTGCTTCATTTTTAGGAGGCAGTGAAATAAAGGGAGGTTAAAGGACTTGTTCAAGGTGACTCACCAGTTTTATTGACATTAGAGTCCATGTTTTTTCTATCTTGCCATGCTTTACCAGTTCAATTCAATGTAACCCATGTATCATGTTTTAAAATTTATAAAACATATTAATATTGATTTTCTCATTTATCCAGCACAAGCACCATATTGGACAGGGAAAATATTAGGACTCTCTTTGGACAGATAAGAATACTAAGACCAGAATGAGGATACATGAATTTTGACTCAAAAGTATTCAAAATACTGGAAAAAAAAAACCATCAAAAATAAACTTTTTCTTTTTTGAGGGAGAGAGAGAAAGAATAAGTAGGGGAGGGGCGAAGGGAGAGGGAGAGAGAGAATCTTAAGAAGGCTCCATGTCCAGTGCAGAGCCTGATGCCCGGTTCAATCTCACCATGGTGAGATCATGACCTGAGCAGAAATCAAAGGTCAGACAGCTGACTAAGCCACCTAGATACCCCAAACATTGTCATTTTAAACACAAAATAATAATGGCCCTTGCTGTTTTCTAACACACGTATAGATTGGGAGGATGGGGCAGGCAGCAGTGACATAGGTATTTAAGGGGGAAAGAGAAAGTAGGTGGGTCAATCCCGTTGTTTGGCAGAGCACATTAAGGAGTTTTCTATACTATGGTTATAAAACACTGAAATTTAGGGCTGAGTTTGGCAATCCAGTCTAATAAGAACTAACCTTCTTATATGAGAAAATTAGGAGGATGTGCTCTGTGTTGCTTAAATTACCACTAAACAGCAATAAAGGGAAAATCCTTGAATTAAGACCACAGAACGATAGACATCAGACATGCAGAGTGAAACACAACCATAAGAATAGACCTCCCTCAGAATTTCAGAAATATTGAAGATGAAAGTTGGTCTGTAACAGAAGTACTCAGGCTAATCCAATCTAGGTAGTAAGAAGCAAGGAGCGCAAAGCTGGTGTCTATATTATACTTGCAACTCACACCATGGCCAGGCAGTGTTCACTGAGCAACTACTATATGCCAACCTGGTTTAATGTATTCCCAAACATGCTTTACCTAATTCCCACAATTCTATTAAACGAATGTTATGACCATCAAAATTTTACAGATGAACAATGAGCCTTTCAGGTATCATGTAATGTTTCTCAAAATCTCATGGGAAATAGGATCAGGATGGATCAGACAGGTCTATTTGATCCCAGTACCTATGACCTTAAAACTACAGTCCATGACTTCAAGAAACTGAAAACTATAGTTACAGCAGAAACTTCTTATCTCTAAATTATTCATTAATTTAGATTCAACTCTGTCACATAGAGTTAACAAGATTTCTAAGAAATATGCTAATAGAGCCATTACTTAGGATGTTTCCTTATTATCACCATTTAAAATATAATCAAAATGAGCTGTTCTGATGAAAGTCTCTCACGGTTTGCAAACTTCTCCTTATTATATCCAGGAAGTAAATGTTTATTTTAAGGAAAAGCTTTGGTTCTTATCTAATTTTTAGAAACTTTAACCTCTAAGAATAAATTAGTATGATAGAATTGTTTAACAAAAACCTCTCAGGTCAGGTCTTTTGCATGGAGGTGTGATGCAGCTTTATAGATGTGACAGGACAGTGAGAAGAGATAGAGAGAAGTTTTATACTTAAAGGTAGCTCAAAAATATTCAATTCAATATACATGTTCTCTGAGCTCTTACTGATTGGGAAGTAGGACTGGGGGTAAGAGAAATAAATGGAATAAATAGAAGATCTGTGTCCTATCCAAGAGGAACTCACATTTCAAATAAGAATAGTAGGTCATTCCACATTTAAAAACTGGGGAATTTTTCAAGAAACTCTACTAGGAAATGGTAGTATGATGGTGGAATACATAAATTGCTACCAATAATGAGTGACTTGTATTGCCAGGCGCTATGGAAGGAAATTTATATACATGATTGTGTCCATTCCTCACAACAGTCTTATAGAATCTATCTTATTTACTTCCACTTTACCAAGGAAATAGAGATTCTCCTGGGTGTGGGGATCTTGGGAGTGGAAGATACAGACTTGCAGTCTGAGTCCTGGAGGCTGCCGTCCTCTTGCTACTCCCAATCCGGAATCTAGTGATCTATTATCTCCTGGACAAATACGGGATTACTTCCACATATCAGTCTTCATGCCATGTAATGACTGCTACAAAGCCATTCCGGAAGGGTTTTGTTGGATGACTAATAGATCAGCCAGGAGTATTTTTGGATACAAGTAAATAAAACTTGCTTAACAGTGACGGAAAAGACATGGATTTTATGGCTCTCGTGTAACAGCAGTCTTGCAGTAAGATGCTGCTGGTATGATTCAAAGGCTCAATGAAGACAGGATGAGCATCTCTCTCACCATATTTTCTTTTGGCCTTTTCCCATGAGCATGGGGAAGTTGCCCTAACTTCAAGCATCACATTAGCATTCATGGCCGAGTGTAAAGCAATAAGGAGGTAAGTTTATCTTTGTGGGTCTCCAGGTAGCTAGAAGAGTAGTAGTAATAATAATAACTATAATAGGAACAATAATAACTCCAGTGTATTTGTTGCTGCATATATGCCAGGTTGTATACTATTTTTTCATAGACAATCTTACGTAATCCTTATGACAATATTAGGTGCTATTATTATTATCTTCACTTTATATATGATAGAATTGTGACCCGGAAAGGTAACACCATATATTCAAGGTCATATAATTAGTAAGAAGGAAAAGCAGGACTCCAGATGTTCTTTCTGGCTCTGATGCTCTTAATTCTGTGCAACCCTGATGCTTATAATCACTTAATTGAATATACATGTGTGTGTCTACACTTCTAAACCTCTCTCAGATGCCACATTCTCTATCATGCCCTTTATTGCTCACAATTCCTCCAAATTCCTGTCATTTGTTATATCTCTTATGCCACCTTATCTTTCTCTCAAAGTCATTTTCCACATTTCCCTTTTCTTGTATTCAACTGTTAGAACCTAATGAGCAGGGTCCATGTCTGTTATTTGGCTCAAGCTTAATGGGCAGGTGTTTAGTAAACACAAGCCCCGCCCCTGGCCCATGTTACTTAATGAAACATGCTGGAATCTGGGATTCAATTTAGTTAAGTCCAATTGGTTGGCCTCTTTTTGGCCATTGACAGATATGCTAGTCATGAAACATAATTTATGATCTCTGGAAATATAAATAGGGACACAACAGCTTTATGACTATTAACACTCAACTAGTCCTACCAATAATCTCCAGAAGAGAAAACACAGTGCCCCCTGCTCCTACCCCACAGGAATAAAAGCCCAGTTCTATTCCGTAATAAATCAAGAGGTCTGCCTTTATGATATGTGAAATATTTGTGACATTTAAGGTACCAATATTTTAGAAACAATGTAACAATAACTCTAACTAGTTGCATTATTACATCTTTTTATTCTAGAAATTCAAGTTATTAAACTTGTATTGTATATTTCATATTCATCAGTTATCTTCAGCATGTTGTCTCTGTTCATTTTTACTTAATCCAGGAAGTACTTAATAATACCTAATCTCTGAACAGCACTCTATGAAGCACTGGAAATATAGAGATGCTGTAGTGATAGATATTAGGAAGAATTATAGTCAATGTTCATTAACAGACAATGGGATGAACCAATTTTGTTGAAAGCATTAGAGAAGAAGAAATATTGGAACAAGGTCTTGTAGTATGAGAGGTTTATCAGTTGGACAAAAAGACATAAGGGTAAAGGAAAGGTCAGATATAAACATGTCTAAAATAGGATGTACTGAGGAATTATCAGTGTTTCTGTGTGGGCAGAGTATGGATTGCAACATTAAAGTGCTGCAAGCGACATTGACATGGTAGATGGGGAGTAACAGCACCTCTCACTCAAGGCACCCTAACTAGGATGCCTGTAGTCCTTCTGCAGCCACAAACTCAGTGCAAGTCATTCAGCAAATACAATGTCTAGATGCAACTGTTGTTCAGTCATTTTGACAGATTCTACCCTCTCCCACTTTTTTTTTTTAATTCATTGGCACAATAAGACAGAGTGATTCTCAGACCAGCTATACCGCATACTGTTACTTTGCATATGTGGTATATTATCTGGTTTTGGCTAACAAAGTATTCCCAAACTTATCAGCATAAACCAACCTCTTTTTTTCCCCCACACAGTTCCTGAGGATTAGAGATGCTGGAACAGCTTAATTAGATGGTTTTAACTGAGGTCTGTCATGAGGTTTCAGCCAAGCTGCCCAGTGGGGCTGCAATCATCTGGAGGGTTGCTCATGACATGGAAGGTGTCTCTTCCAAGAGGGAAAGAGAAAGAGAAAGACAAAGAAGAGAGAGAGAGGAAGAGAGACAGAAAGAGAAAAATAGAGGAAGAAAATTTCCGGTACTTTTTATGACCTATAGGTTCCAAAGCCTCACAGTTTCTTCTGTTTTATTTCACTAGACACACAGGGAATCCACTGCATGATTTGGGAAGGGAATATATGAAGACAGGAGTACTAGGAAATGGGATCAGTAGAGGCTATCCTACAAGTTGGTTACCACAATCTGCTCTCTAGAGCTAATGATTCATATCCCTATTACATATGAATATACAATATATACTCAAGGCCCAAAGCCTCATCAACTATAGCATCTGCTTGAAGTCCAGAATCTTGCCATCTAAAGAAAACTTAGTTGCCAATAAAGATCCTTGGGTATAGTTTCGTTAAAATCCTCAAAGTATAGTTCCTTTCAATTTGAGGTCTTATAAACTAGAGAAATCAGTCACCTGCCCCTCATACGCCTAACAGAACCATTGACCAACTTCTACATACACCTGCATTCTTTTTCAAAAAAGAAAGAAAGGAGTGGCACATAGCAGTCATGTTTCCTAGAAAAGATCTTGAAAAATGTTGAAAGTTCTTTGTTACATCTCAGCCCTACTTCTGTCCAGGACTTATTCTCCACAGCTCTTGGCTTTACTGCATGGGCTCTTATTTACGTGGAGTCATTCTTCCTCTTTCATGAAAGGTAGTGTACCTGCAGGTGATTAGCCTTCTGAGTCTATTTCCTGTTAGTAGAAGTTTGGGGGTCCAGTCGCCTTTCATTGTATACTCTCTCTCTCCCTTTTGCTCCAAGCTGGCATTGTTTCTACTGACATAATCCTCTTAAAAACTGTGTGAATCTTCTTGAGGTTCATTCCCACAGACAAGACTCACAATCACAAATCCCATTGCGATAAGACATCTTAACTGTGGGTCTCTGTGGATAATGATAAGAGATAACAGACTCAATTTTTCTAGAAGCCCAATCTTTCTGGAGTGCCTTCTGCCTGACTGAAGGGTACATGGAAACATTGTCTTCAACCTATCTAAGATCGTATCAAAACATTTTTCAGTTGTAATATTTGCTGCATCTGGATCTGGTTTCCAGGTCCCTGGATTTGCTCTTTGCTCAAAAACTATTTATCTTCTTTAGAATCCCTTGATATCTTCAAAGGCCTAAAAATTTCAAAACAATCAACTCCCAATTCTTCCTTCCATTCCTTTCATTTACCACTCTTTGTTTTTATTTACTATAGCAGCAGAAAGAAAAAAGAAGGCACTTGCTCTGCCCAGAAAACTCCCTCTCTGGGTCATCCATCTCAATAAGCATGTTTTCTACTTGCCATATTTCTGTAGATGAAAACATTGCTCAAATTTAAACCACCACAAACCCTGGATCTTCCTTCCTGTTTCCCAGTATAATCCTCACATCCCTTTAAGCCATCACAGGAAGCCTTCTTAAAGTCCATCTTGTTTGGCAGACAGTTTCCTCATAAACACTCTTCTTACTATCATCCAGCTTCTACTCACTGCTTGGTTCCAAAGCCACTCCCAATTTGTTATGATAGCACCCCCAAATCCAAGTACTGAAGTCAGTGTTAGCTATCTAGTCTGTATAAAAATTTATTCTAAAATTTGGTGATTTAAAACATGAAACATTTAAGATCTAACACAGTTTCTAAAGATCAGGATACTAGGAGCATTTTAGTTGGGTAGTTCCAACTTGAGATCATTCACGAGGTTGTATTCAAATGTCTGCTGCAGATGCAATCATCTGAAAGCCTGACTGGGGAAGGAGGGTCCACTTCCAAGGCACTCATTTGGCTGTCGGCAGGAGACCTCAGTTCCCTGTGACACGAACTTCCCCGTATGACTTCTCAAACAGTTGCAGCTGGCTTTCCCTGGAGAGAAAGAGAGAGAGAGAGAGAGAGAGAGAGAGAGAGAGAGAGAGAGAGAGAAAGTGAGCAAGCCAGAAGTTTTGTTTATGAACTATTGTTTCTATAGTTACAGGCTGCCATTTCTTTATTTCTGCTTTACTCTATTGAGCATACAGACCAACCCTGATAATACTGCTGAAGGCAGGTAAGCAAGGTCATGAATATCAGGAGGGAGGATCCTCAGGCTCCTTTTGGAGGCTGGCTACTATACATAGACATAGGCATAGACTAACTTTGAGACCTTTATATGTAAAGGCAGCCCACTGACATATAATGTATGAAGCATGGGTAAGTAATTCACTGCTTTCATTCTGTTTAATTTCTGTGCACTTTGGGGATAAGGGTAAAAGTGGTGAGTCTAATCTAACAAAGCATAGTGGAAAGTATGTCTTGCTGCTACATTTCTAAGACAAAGCTTTTAAGGGAGTGAATTATCCTTCATTCTTTACTTCTAAAAATAATAAGTTGTCCTATATGCTAAATTTATACTCAAATCATACTAATTTATTCTTGAGGAAGAAGAAGGAATAGAAACTAACATTTGGTACACTCTTGATACGCAGAGACATTGTGCCATGTTTCCAACATGGTCAATCTCGTTTAGTCCTGACAACAGCCTGGTAAGGTGTCCTTCATTTTACACTTGAAGCCACAGATTTGGAGGCAGGGACCAGAGCAAAGAAAGTCTCACAGAGGGAAAAAATGACATAGAGAGCTGAAAACATGTACAGAGATTTCCCCTTGAATCTTCAGCCAAATGTGGAGCTGGGCAGGAGTGTGAGGAATTGCTCAGGGTCAAGGGCAGGTAGACTGTCATTAAGGGGCAGGTAGAAGAATCTGTGGAGCTCATGGTGGCCAGAAACAATTCATCTTCATGAGCCAGAGTAGAAAACGTAACACTTCATGAGGTATCAGGTAGAGGACTCAGAAGGATGATGCATAACATGTGTTAGAGAACTTAGCCTTGCTCTAGACCAACTTAAGAAACCTAAAAGGCAAGTCTCACAGTATGAGACTAATCCTAAGATAATTAAATGCACCACAGACTATAAGTTTAGGAACATATAAGGAGTATAATTACTTAACCAGAAAAAAAAATCCATCATGCCTGCCATCTTTTTTTTTTAATAGTTTATTGTCAAGTTGGTTTCCGTATAACACCCAGTGCTTCTCCCCACAAATGCCCCTCCTCTATCACCATCACCCCCTTTCCCTTTCCCCGTCCCCCTTCAGCCCTCAGTTTGTTTTCAGTATTCAATAGTCTCTCATGGTTTGTGTCCCTCTCTCTCCCCAACTCTCTTTCCCCCTTCCCCTCCCTATGGTCTTCTGTTAGGTGTCTCCTGTTAGACCTATGAGTGCAAATATATGGTATCTGTCCTTCTCTGCCTGACTTATTTCACTTAGCATGACAGCCTCGAGGTCCATCAACTTTCCTACAAATGGCCATATTTCATTCTTTCTCATTGCCATACAGTACTCCATTGTGTATATACACCACATCTTCTTGATCCATTCATCAGGTGATGGACATTTAGGCTGTTTCCATGTTTTGGCTGTTGTTGAAAGTGCTGCCAAGAACATTGGGATGCATGTGCTCCTATGCATCAGCACTTCT
>NC_043710.1:68828091-68872830 GCF_006229205.1 Suricata suricatta
GTTATGAAAGAAGCAGGAATATATGACCACTAATGAGGAGAAAAATTGATAGAAATAAAAAAGGACACAGATAATAGAAGTACTAAACAGAGGTGTAACAGAGAGTTATTATTACATCCCATATGTTTCAGAAAGTATATAAAACCATGTTAAGGAATAAGCAAAATTGAATTTCCAGAGATAAAACTATATTGTCTGAGATGAAAACTTTACTAGATTGGGTTAAGAGAGTAAACATCATGAGAGAAAATATTAGTCAATTTGATGCATAGCAAAAGAAACTATCCTAATGAAATACAATGGTATAAGTATTCAAAATATGGGACAAACTAATTAAGCATAATATTATGCATAATTAGAGTCACAGAAGAAGCATAAAAATATTTGAAAAAAATAATATCCAAGGAAAATCAAATTGCTTTCGAAGTAGTAAAGAGAAAATTTTAAGAACAGCCAGATATAAAAGAGACATATTGTGTACTGAAGAACAAAGAGAAAAATGACAAAGCACTTTTAATTGTCAGAAACAGTATTAGCCAGAACATAAATGGTGGGGGGCACTTGTGGGGAGAAGCACTGGGTGTTATATGGAAACCAATTTGACAATAAACTATTATAAAAAAAAAAGAATCTCTGTTGTTAAGTGAAGAAGATATAAGAATTTTCAATATTTTCACACTTAATGAGAGACCTTCAGAATACATGAAGCACAAATTTATACAAATAAAAAGAGAAACAAGCCCACAAGTAGGGTTGGGAAGGTCTCTCAATATTTTATGGAATGGATAGACATAAAATCTATAAATATATGGAAGAATTTCACTTCATTATCAACAAATATGACCTATTTGACATTTATATAACATTCCATCCAACGTTAAAACACATATTTTATCAGTGTACATGAAACATTACTAAAGCCATATTCTGGTCCATAAACAAGTCTTATTAATATAAGTATGTTTACTGACTGTGATGAAATTATAATAAAAAATCAGTAATGGAAAAATATCCAGAAAATCACCAGATATTAGGAAACTAACTATCATGGTTATAAATTACATATGGTTCAAAGAAGAAATCAAGATACAAATTAAAAAGCATTTCCAACTGAATGAAAGTGAAACCATGGTATATCAGAACACGTGGAGGCCGCTAATACAGTACTTAGAAATTTGAGCACACACGCCTTTGTTAGATAAAATGAAATTCCCAGACAATGACTTCAACCTTCACCTTAAGACAATTGAAAGGTTGGGCAAATTATATCCACAACAAGCACAGGAAAGAAATACTAAATAGCAGAAATTAGCCAACTAAAACAGCAGATTAACAATAGAGAAGCTGACAAACTTTTTCTGAGTGGTTGAGCCACTTTATATTCCCACGAGCGGTGTATGAGGGCTCACGGCCCTGGGCGGGTTCACCCGTTAATGCTGCAGGCCTCTTCGCCACTGTGCAGTGTTCCTTCACAGTGGTTTTAATTTGCATGTTCCTAATGCCTGAAACTGAGTGTTTTCAGGTCTTTATTCTCCATATTTTCATATTTCATGGAGTGTTTGTTTCACTCTTTTGTCTATGTTCAAATTGGCTATTAGGACACCTGGGTGGCTTAGTCAGTTAAGCATAAGTGTCTGACTCTTGATTTCAGCTCAGGTCATGATCTTTTGGTGGCGAGATGGAGCCCTGCACACAGAGCCTGCGTGGGATTCTCTCTTTCCCTCCCTTTCTGTCCTCTCTGCTCGCTCAACCTCTCTCTCAAAAAAAAATAAAATAAAAATAAAGTAAAAATTAATTTTAACTAATGGAGTCTTCTAAAGAGTAAAATTTGTAAACTTGATAAAGCTAAATTGATCCCTTTGTATCTCTTGTTTTCTCATGCATATTTAAGTATCTTTGCTGAATCCATGATCTTTTATGTTCTTTTGTGGATGTTCGATAGTTTTTAGTTTTTAAAATTTTGATCTGTAATCCATTTTGAGTGAATTTTTGCATATGAAATGAACAAAGTATTTCTATCACATATGTTGCAAACATTTTCTTTCAGTTTGTCTCATAAACAAATTTTTAACTTTATTTACAATGGCTTTAATGGTTACAAAAAATGTGTTTTTTAGTTGTGTGCAGTGAAATTTCCAGTCTTTTCTTTTTAATCTGAATTTTGATTTATAGTTGGAATGCCTTTATCTGCACCTCAGTTAAAGAGAAATGTATTTTAAGGTTAAATTTTTTTTAACTAAAGATGAATATATTCTTTTAGTGCTTGTATAGCTTGCTACTTACTATTATATATACTATATATTGATCCATTTAGAGCTTATTTTTATGAATAAGCTGACGGATGGATCACAGTTTATCATTACTTTTCATATTACTAACCAGTTGTTCTGGAATCTTCTTTGTCCACCTTTGAACCAGCGATCTAAGCTGTCACTTCTACCACGTATTAGAGTTCCACATTATTTGTGTTCTATTTTTCTTTTATCTTTTAAAAAAATTGTAACTTTATTTTGAGAGAAAGAGAGTACAAGTGAGCATGAGAGCAGGGGAGGGGCAGAGAGAGAGAAGAGAGGGAGAATCCCAAGCAGGTCCTGCACTGCCAGTGCAGAGCCTGACACATGGCTCATACCCATGAACCATGAGAACATGACCTGAGCCAAAATCAAGAGTTGGTCTCTTGACCAACTGAGTCACCCAAGCACCCTATTTTTTATTTTTCTATTCCACGGGGCCTCTCTATTCTTGTTGCCAGTCCCACATATTCTGTCAATTTTCACTAACACATGACTTTATGTCTATGCAAGATTTACATTCTTTCCACCAACCCGCAGAAAAGTTTTCACCAAGTTTATGCTCCCTCCTAGATTACTGCTATGAAATTACACCGTGCCTGTTCTCTCCCGTCATTTTCCATGTGAGTCCACTGATTTCCTCTTAGAGATGCTGAAAAATAGCAATCCTGTAGCTTTATTATATTATGGTAGAAGCACTTAACATGAAATGGATACTTCTCTCTTGTTCATATTTAAGTGTCTCCTGTATACCATTCTCTTCTTACCATCACTGCATAGCGCCCAGTGGTCCAGCTTCCATGCAGCCAATTTCTAGCACATGACATTCAGGGCTGGTGCTTTAATGCCAAGATGAAATTTGGAGTGGTGGCCCCACTAATATTTTCTTTTCTGAGATATAAACGGTCTGAAAATCTGTACACATCACTCAAAATGACTTTTGTCCACTTATCCAATGATAGATGTCACAACTGTTTCTACAGTTGTTAGCAAGCAAAAAGGGAGTGGCCAATTCAGCCAGATGTTATACAGCAGAGAAAATCTCAGATGTGGTAGTCTCTTCTACAATTTTGGGTGGTCTCAAAAGTGTCACAGAAGAAATATAGATTGTTTAGGGTGTTAGGTATTTTCTATTTTGTTGTTGAGTGTCTAGGAACTCATGTATTAAATTCTTTCTGAAATTCAATTCCAGGAAAAGAAAAATTTGCTCTTCCCAAATCCAGATGCATTGTATCTAATAGATTATTTTCTAAGCTATGTCAAATCTTTCTTTTTTCTTTTTTGGAGCAGAGAGTATGGGGTATAAAAGAACCAGCCAAATAAATAAATTGTGCTTATGGTAATTGGAAATAGGTAAATATTCCCTTTTTTAACACAATCACTAAGAGGAGTGCTGTGGTCACAGGACAAGGAGAGAAATCATCCAAGAGAAAATTAAATGACCATGAAAGCCAAAATTAAGCAAATGGATTATTCTGACACTATAAAATCAAACACACCTAAAGGCCAACATATTAAAAAAAATCTTTCTCATATAACAAAATTGCTCCAGATTTCAATTCATTGGAAAAGGATTAGTCAAAATGTTAAATTACAAGTATATTAAACTTCTTGTTTATGCTTTTCACAAAGGTGGAAGGCAGACTTTCAAATCGTTGAGTATAGTATCAAGATTAGTGAAAACACAAGAAGCAGAATGACTAATTATGTAGACCTACAACTTTAGGACTAGACATGTCACTTGATAATTAAAGTATCAGTGAAATTAAGAAGATTTATAAGTCTTGTGTAATGAAATTATAACCTGAGAATTGTTGATTTTCCATGTAAATGATGTCTTATAATGACATGTGCCTTTGCCACATAGATTCTACTTAATATATATTAATATTTACCCTATCAGTGTTCTAAACTACTTTGGGATCAAATCTTTAGAACAGAGAGCATGAACACTGTAAGAAACGTCATACTATGCTGCCAAATGGGGTGGGCACCTAGATTTGATATTCACTTATCTTTATTCTATGTCCTTTCCTTGGGAAAGCCCATTTAATATTACCTCCTTCTCATCTTCAAAGTTGATATCTTTAGCCTTCATTTTTAATTTTATTATATTTTTGGTGAACTATCAACACCAACTTTTAGCTGTCCGATAGATATATCTGCACCAGTGTACCAGGCAACTCCTGCTAGTTTCACGATAGCAACTTCCAATTTCTGGTCTGGCATGTATGAAGCTTGGAAATTACCACTCCATCCCCAGAACCCGTGGAAAGCTTAACAAATTGACAACTCAAGAACTCCTTTTATATCCATATAAAAGGCCACAGGAAAAATTGCTGTCTCCAATATTAGATAGACAGGCAGGCAGAACAGAGAATCATGATTTGCTAGAGCAGAAACCTTCAGAGGGACCGCTGCTGGGATAGGAAAACCTGAACTGTAATTGATGAGCTGCTGGAGCTCAGTGTGGACAAGTTTGACAGTCAAAATCTCCAGAGGCTCAGTCAGGAAGCAGGGATGAGGGAGGTTCCCACACTTCTATGAGTTTTACCTCGATAGTTTGATTTACTGATCACAGTGAATATCAATGAAAAATCCTCTCATTCTTCCTGCAAAGAAAGGGAGAAAAGTCATCATTTTGAAATACAACACAGCATTCTGTCCTTAACACCTTCTGCCCTCAAGAGAAACTATTTAACCGGAACCTAATATACTAGGATTTTTGTTACAGACTAATTGACCTGGACAAAGGGAAATACCCAACTCCAGCCAGCTCTAGTATTCCACAGGGGAGAAGATAAACACATACCTCTAGACCCTTGTAGCCTTCTCTGTGAGAGAAAGGAAATATACAATTTTAGTCCACTCTAGCTACCCTTTTCCACTAAGGGCAGGAGGAATTGAGAAGCACTTGTGAAGTTCAGGGTGCAGTGGCACAGACCTACTAAGAGACCAAGACCAACACTTAGGACTTGAGGATGTTTCCCCTCCTGCAACACCTCACCACTATGTTACTAAAAGCCTATGTACAGCAGTTCCTTAGCCTAGTGTATCATGTCCAGCTTTTTTTCAAGAAAAATGTACAAGACATACAAAAAGGCAAAAAAAAACCCCTACAGTTCTATAAAGTGTTTTTATTTTTGAGAAAGAGCAAGTGGAAGTGCACACACATGCTTGCATTCAAGTGGGGGAGGGGCAGAGAGCGAGGGAGACAGAGGATCCAAAGCTGGCTTTGCACTGACAACAGCAAGGCTGATGAAAGTCCCGAACTCACAAACCCTAACATCATGACCTGAGTTGAAGCTGGATAGTCAGCCACTGGAGCCACGCAGGTGCCCCAAAAACACAGTTTTAGGAGACAGAGCAAGCAATATAACTAGATTCAGATATAGCAGGCATGTTGGAATTATCAGACTAAGAATTTAAAACAGCCACATTAATATGTTAATAAATCTGATGGATAAAGTAGACAGAGTTCAAGCACAAATGGAGCAAGGTAATCAGAGAGGTGGAACTTAAAAGAAAGAATGACAAAGATGTAGTAGAGATAAATTAAAAATAATAATAAATAATAATATTAATAATAATAATTTAGTGATTTTATTAGTAGAGTTGACAGTTGAGGAAAGAATCTCTAAACTTGAGGACAGCTAAATAGAAACTGCCTAAACTGGAAAACAAAGAGAAAAAAAGACTGAAAACAAACACAAAAACAAACAAACAAACAAAAACAGAGTAACCAAGAGCCATGGGATGACTATTAGGGTGTAACATATGTGTAATGGGAATATCAGAAGGAGAAGAAAGATAGAAAAGAACATTTAAGAAAATCTGAAGCAATAATGACTAAGAATTTCCCTAATTTAATGTCAGACATCAAATCTCAGGTCCAGGGAATTCTGAGAACACCAAGTAGGATAAATGCCAATAAACTCTCACCTATATTTAAATTACAAGGGCCCCCGGCTAACACAGTCAGGAATCCTGTGACACTTGATATGGGGGTCGTGAGCTGGAGTTCCATGGTTACTTTAGAGATTACGTACACGCATACATACATACATGAAAATCCCTACAAAGACAAAGACAAAAATCCTGAAAGAAGCCAGAGGGGGGAAAATTATAACCAACTTCTCCTCAGAAATGATGAAAGCAAGAAGAGAATGCAGGGAAAAGAAAGAGAAAGTGAGAGAAATGATAGAAAAACTACTAATGCAGGATCCTTTACCTAGCAGAACAATCCTTCAGAAGTAAATGAAACTATTAAGACTCTCATTTTTCAGCATGATGTGTAAGGCAAAGAATGGCGGGAGACCGTGCTCACTTAGTGAGGCAGACAAAAGTCCAGGTTAACAGGGGTTAGGCAAGTCATGAAAAAAATCAACTTAATCTTACAGCCAGTACTTATTAGGTGCTTATCATTTTCTGAGCATGGTGGTATTTTATACATATATAATCTTATTTAAATTCTCACAACAACCCAAGCAAGAAAAGTGGGACACAGAAAATAAGAAATTTCTTAACAATGCAATGGGGCGTCATTAGAACTTTTTAAGTAAGAAAATGATATTGCTGTGCACATATTGTCTGTTTGCTATTACTGACTCCTTAATGGGTTCAAGAACTATTAAAGCTAAAATGGACCTTAGAGACAATTTAGCTCAACTACTTTAATTTACAAAACAAGGAACAGATGCCCAGAGTAGCACAGTACCCTGACCAGGCCCTACAGATTCCATGGTAGAGTATGATTAGAATCTAGGACTCCAGACTGACTCTACATCTTCATGACACATTCCTTTCATTAACAGTCTCTGCTTAGATTTTAAAAATCATCAGTTCAAACCAATAGCAATGACTGTAACCCTAACCTAAATGGCATCTTCCTCTTCCCTTCTTTTTCCACATTTACCATATCTGACATGTAGTGTAAGACAGAAAATAAGCAGACATTGGTTTTCCATTATGTGGAATTAGAATAGTTGACATTCTTTGATGCTCACTTAGTCATTTCAAATAGAATTGATTTCATTTTATTAGAGCTTTTAGGCTAAACTCTTGATAATTGCCTCATTAAATTTCACTCCTCCAACACACTTCCTTGCAAACTATGGAGAAGTCATCTCTGAAATGGTGTAACGAGATGACTGCAGACATTGGAGCCAAGAGAACAGTGCTCATGATCTAGTTCTATTACTTATAGGTCAAATGATCTTAGACCAATTACATAAATACTTTGGTTGAATTAATATCAGCATTAATAACAACCTTGCCAAATTGTTGTGATGATTAAATCCTATCAAGATAAATAGGCATATTTTTGATGCTCAAATGTTTTAGAAAAAAACTAATTTTTTTTGTAGTCCACTAACCTGCTGAAAGGAAAATGGTAGTACAAGCAGATGAGACAGTTTAAAGTCCTTGTTGCTTATAATAATCAACATATACTTAGGAATCTGGTGATGAAAAAAATGTTTTAATTATTTTTAAGTAAGAGAATTTGTTATTTAAAAAGTTTTTAATGTTTATATAGTTATTTTTTAAGAGAGAGAGAGAGAGAGAGAGAGAGAGCGCTTGAGCAGGGGAGGGGCAGAAAGAAAGGAAGAGAGAATTCCAAGCAGGCTCTGTGCCGCCAATGCAGAGCCCAACACGAGACTTGAACACAAGACCCATGAGATCATGACCACAGCCAAAACTAAGAGCTGGACGTTCAACTGATTGAGCCACCCAGGCACCCTGAGAATTTACCATTTTAAAGACAGATTTTCTTCATAAAGCCATTATCTATGCAGCACATAACTTTAGAATGAGTAAAATAAAATCTAAAATGTGGAAATCACGTAAGAAATTATTTCTAATTTTTCAACATCATATTCAGTCGCCATATAACAGGTCCATCTAAAAGTTCAGAGTATTTGAGAAATAAAGACTAACATAGTCCATAAGAAAAACAATGCAGAAAGAGATTTGCTAAATTAAACACAAAACCCAGGATTATCTTATTTCCTAGGTGAATGTATTGATGAGGGCCCTGTTCATAGATTCTGTATAGTATAAACTTTTTAAACTTTTAGAAAATTCCTAAATTAGAAATATGTTCTGGTCCAGAAAAAAATAAAATAATTCTTGTCCAGTAGAAAAGATAACTCCAAAGGTTATAGTATTATTGATGTGTAGGGTTATTAGCCAGTCTTGTATCTAATATAGAAAATGTATTCACACATTTCTTTTCTGCTATAAATAAATATATTATGTACATGTTCTTTGTCTTTTGGGGGGATGGGGAATTAAGTGTCAATGTCAGCTCAGTGAATTTTCACAAATAGAACTCACCAATATCACCAGCACTCAAATCAGGAGGCAGAGCATGGCTGCCATCTTAGAAGTCCCTTTAATTACAGCTGAGTTATAAAGGGTAAACACTACCCGACTTCTAATCACATAGATTAACTTTGCATTTATATGTATATATGTGCATATTAGCTTTGCATTGTACATATATGTACAATGCAAAACTTATCTATGTCATACATCATCATATGTATACTCTTTCATTATAGTAATCAGACAGTATGTGCTCTTTCCTATCTGACTTTAAAAATTCAACATTAAATTTATGAGACTCATCCAAGTTTGTTCATTCTTATTGCTGTATAGAATTGCATTGTATGAATCCTCCTTTTCTAAAACCATA
The DNA here is from genome assembly GCF_006229205.1 of Suricata suricatta. Taxonomy (NCBI): domain Eukaryota; kingdom Metazoa; phylum Chordata; class Mammalia; order Carnivora; family Herpestidae; genus Suricata; species Suricata suricatta. The sequence continues at coordinate 68,837,080 of NC_043710.1, forward strand.
ATTGACATATAACATATTAGTTTCATATATACAACATGATTCAATATTTGTATATATTGTAAAATGATCATCATAATAAGTCTAGTTAACACCCATCACTATACATAGTTACCATATTTTTTAATGATGAGAACTTTTAAGATGCACTCTTTTATTGACTTTTAAATATGCAATGCAATATTATTAACTATAGTCACTATGCTGTATATTACATTCTCAAGGCTTTTTAATCTCTTAACCCAAAGTTTGTACCTTTTGTTTACCTTCACCCATTTTGCCTACCCTTCCCCCACTTTCCATCATGGCAAATACCAATCTGTTCTCTGTATCCACGAAGTACAATGAATAAATGTTCTTGAAACCAGCTCTACCACCCGGCTTTTTCCCTTAAATGAGCAAATTTTTGAATGTATTTGATATAAATTTATACAAGAATCATCATTTTAACATTAAAAAATTTATTTTTATAAAATGTACATTTTTGATGTCAGTATTGTTTTAGAAAGAATCCCTTAAATGCTTCCCTCCAGCTGAGGTTACAAAAGGAAACGGAAATCCTTGTCACTCTAGCAAAAGAGCAGGCTGAATATTGGTGAGTTGTTTTATTTAACTGATAACATCTATCCATTTTATATCAGTACTAAGGAAGTCGATATATCTACATAGAAGCAAAGAACCTCAGAGAGAAAAATATAAGCTACAGCCTGTATTCAACCCCTCTCCTTTTGCAGCTCAATTTTATTAAAATCTCTCTGATCTCACGGCTTGAAGTCAACCAGGTGAGGAATGCTGGCAGAAAGAATGTCAAGGTCATCCCAGGGATACTCACTTGGAATAGTCAGGGCAAGTGAATCAGGCTCCCTTCCAGGGCTGAAGGACAGTGGAAATAGGTAGTGTCGCAAAGGAAAAACTGTGTGGATAAGACTCAAAACCTTCTGCCCTCCTCTTATTTCTTCCCCAAATGCTCTGATGCAGAAGGGGTGCTCTGGGAATAGTCACTCAGTATATAAGGCCAAATAAAAAACAGCAATCCTGGACACCCAAAGGCTAAGCACTTTTGGCTATTCTCCAACTCAGAGTCACTACAGACTGTGAGGAGATCTACCTCAGCATGGCTTGTTCAGGGAGAGTCAGATGGACAGCACAAACTGCCCATATGGCCGCCACGGGCAAGCATCATACTTAGACGAAATCTTTTCTTTCTCCCATTTCCTATAACCTTAGAAATTCCTGCTTGACCATGGGAGGAACCACTGGAGTAGTGGACAATGAGACTATCCTGACTGTCTGGAGACACCTTAACAACAGCAGCACTGCAAGCCAATGACAGAAGAAACGGCAGCAGGAGAGAAAGGCCATTGCCAGACTGATTAAGTTCATTAGGTTTCTTGCTCTGAATAGTCTCATGCAGCTCCTCTGGACTGAATAAATTGTGGGGTTCTTAAAATACACAGCTCTAGGGAGGAAGCCACATAGAAAAAGCTAGTATATTTTCTACTAACAGAAAAGGTAAAAGAACAGTGGATTACTGAAAAGAGATGTGAACTTTATGTATCTGCTAAATTTCAGTGAGACCCAGTCACTAGAATAGGGTTATGAGTTGAGTTGTATCCCTCAAAAATTTGTATGTTGAAGTCCCAATCTCTAATACCTCAGAATTTTCCTTATTTGGAAATAAGTGTCTTTATAAAAGTAATCAAGTTAAAATGAGAATGAGTCATTTTAAAGTTTATCCAAAGTAACTGGTGTAAAAAAAGGAGAAATTTGGACACAGACATGCATACAGTGAGAATTCCTTGTGAATACGAAAATGGCTATCTGCAGCCCAAAGAGTGGGGTCTAGAACAAACCTTTCTCTCACAGCCCTGAGGGGGAATTAATCCTGACAAATGTGGATCTCAGACTTCTGGCTTCCAAAATTGTAAGAAAAATTTCTGTTGGTTCAGCCACTCAGTTTGTGGTGTTTTGTTACAGCAGCCCTGCAAACTAATACACAAGTTTTTATTCGAATAAGTGAGTTATCTAGATCTGTAAGAAGGCATAAATGCACACAGTATAAAACATCAGTGTATTTTTATTATATCATAAATATATCAAACTGTATATATACATACATTATCCACTTAAATTTCTCTTTTGTGGGGAGGGAGCTCACTTACACCATATGTAGTCATTTAATCAAAACCATTTGGAGACCTAATGTGAGTGTTATTCTTTGCATCTAATACTCTTCTTTGCTGTTTTTTGGTAATAGAACAAGATTCAACTGCAAGCACACATGTGGACATATGCCCAAGTCTGACCAATCATATTATCTATCGCCTGAAGCTAGCCATCATAATCCATTGGCCATGAAATGTATTTAAAAGTAAATGCCTCCATTACCTTCCAAGAAATAACTCCCCCACATATTTCATTAATTTATTTTAAAATTACTTGGAACCGAAATGGCAATTTTTTAAATACATTAAAAAATTTTCAGATTAATACTCCCAATGGTTAAGTGTAGATTATAAATCTTAGATTTTTAGAGAGCAGTCATTTGGCTTTAGAAAATTAGAAATTTGGATGACTCATCTATGATCACACAGTTGGAAGTGGAATTAGAACAAAAATGTAGGCCTTGTAATTGATAAAATAACAAATTAATCAGTTTTTGGAGCTGAAAAGAGCAATGAAACTTACCTACTTTAACTCCCAGTCTAATACTTGAATGCTCTTGATAATCTTTCTAATAAATATCAAATTAAAAAGGGCCAAGTTTGCCATAACATATTGTTTTTCATAGTGATGGGAATAATAAGTGGCATTAAATCTGTTTATTTAGTAAAGGGATGTAGTAATGCTATTTGACACCAAACATGGGGTATGTCTATAAAATAATGAATTTGCTTTCCTATGGGTCTTATAAATAGATTTTATAAAGTTCAGAATCTTCAGATATGTTCCATTTTGTATCAGATAGCTAACTACCAAATTCCTCATGTAGAAATAATACATAATGATATGGTAATAATAATACATATGTAATAATAATATTGATTTCCTATGACAGTTTAAAAATATTAATATATAGTATAACAGCTCTTTGCTTTGAAATACAAAAAGATATATATTTTTCTTTGGTCTGAGAAATTATAAAAATATAATAAGAACCTTGCCTCTTGGGGTACTTGGGTAGCTCAGTCTGTTGAGGGTCCAACTCTTGATTTCAGCTCGGGTCTTGATCTCAGGGTTGTGAGTTGGGCTCCTCATTGGGTGTGAAACTTACTTAAAAACAAAACAAAACAAATCAAAACCCCTGCCTCTTGTACTAACTAGAGAAATATAGGTGGCATAAGATAATCACAGTACAATAATTGTTCCTTCAGTCTACATCTAGAATATCTCATCCCATGGAGTAGAAGAAAACAATACCTAAGGCTGAAGTCTCACACCAGACAGGATAATTCTCAATTATCACAAACTAAAGTTAGCCCTCTGGGGCACCTGGGTAGCCCTGCATCAGGCTCTCTACAAACTATGGGGCTCCCTTTCTCTCTGCCTCTCCCCTGCTCATGCTCTCTCTCTCAAAATAAGTAAACTTTAACATAAATAAATAAATAAATAAATAAATAAATAAATAAAGTTAGCCCTCCTCAATTGTGTCAACTAACAAGTCCTTTATTGCATACCTAGTACTGTGGGAGGAACAGGCATGAATCCCACTCTATTAGATTAGATAATACTTAGCAGTGCAGGATTCAGACAAGTTACATATAAAACAAAGAAGATAATGCTACATGGGATAATTAATTTATAATTATTTTGTATGTATATACAATATCTGAAAAGTAAAATGTAATATATATATATATATATATATATATACATACACACACATGCAAATACACACATATATGATTAATCAGCTTTGAGGTGAGAACTATTCACAAAGATCTTATATATAAAGCATAAGTTGTACTGGAAATCATTTCCAAAACTATAATCTGATCATCTGATAGCAGATTAGAGATACTACTATCAGAAATTACTTATGATCCAATTTATACCCTAAACATGATCGACTTAAGGTCTTTGTACATGATGCTCAACTCAAATCTAATTGATTAAATGTGTATGTAGAGATTTGATTACATGCATATACAATGTTTTTATATAGTTATAAATTTTTTATAAAGTTAGATGTGTAAAAAACAATTAAGGAAAATGCCACAGCATGAGTATACATTAATCAGTCAATCAAGGCTAGAAACATTCGGACACTAAAGTGAATTATTGAATTTCAATTAATGTACATGAACAATTACGATGAGCAAATTATACATCCGGCAACGATCTTCAATAGCATTTACCACAGACATCCTTTCATTTGGAGCACACAAAAAGTAAATCAATAGTCACCACAGAATACTTGGGTAATCCACTCCATCAGACCATGTCAGCCAAGAATGATTCTGATAAGACCCCTGCAGTGACTTTCAGCATGACTGGTATTGCAGAGGATGCACAGGATAAAAAAAAAAAAAATGAGAGTTGCTCATAAGGGTGAAAAAGAATGATGATTTTAATAACTCACAACATATTTTTTTCTTAAAGAGTGAATTATACTTTAGGAAACACTTTGGAAAGTCACCAAAGGTATGAATAAAGAGTAAGTGACAAAATGACAAAAAAGACAGCAAATTTTCCCTATGTTAGAATTGAACAGAAATACAAGACTGTTGTATTGCCTTAGACAGAATATGAGCTGCCTACATTCTCATAGTCATAATTATCCTCCTTACTGTCCATGGACTTAGCTTGTCAAATTGCATCTCTGTTTTTGGAGTAAGTTCTTTTCCATAAGGTTCCTCAGTAAATCCCCAGTGGGCTGGCTATACTGACTGTCCAGAAATGTTAATTACCCTAAATTCTCCAAGACTAAGCAATGTGAAATTCAGTCTGCTCTCCCAGCTTGTTTGTTCCCAGTTCCCAAAACAGCCCATGTTTATTCCCTAGAGATTAATTTCAGGAAGGTTGAAGAAGTTGTTAGGTTGTTAATCATGACTTCCCTTGAAACAGTACTGGAGAGACAGGGAGGGATTCAAATGTAACACTTTTATAGAGTAATTGTTATGTAACAATGTGTGCCCAAACCCCTCCTTGGGAAAGCAGGCCAGGAGAAGGAGTGAGAAAAGCATGAATCAAAAGATGAAATGAGTGTGGTTGTCTGTAATGTTAGATGATTTCAAAGTCAAGGGAGTAAAACAGAAATGAAAGTCAGTTGGCTGATGGCTCAGGTATGATTACTAAAGCAGAGAGGGGAATCTGAATAAGACATCAAATAAAAGGTCAGAGCCAGAAAAACACAAAAGCAGTCTAAATAGAGATGGAAGAATAAATTTATTAATAGGCAAGTTAATTCTCAATTATCCCAAGAGTTAGGATTTCTGTAATATTGGTTAGACAGTATGGATTTAAAATGGTATTACAATGGGCGATCTCACTCCCTTCTAAAATCTATAGAACTTAGGGCATACTGATGGGGATTCGTATCTACAAAAACCTGTAGCATGAGTTTTTCTTGGTAACTGCTCATGCACTAAATGGCCTACAAAATGGAAAGCTCAAGAATGGCAGGCCAAATATTGAGGAGAAGGCAATGTAGTCAGGAGAGGGATCTATCCTTGTCTGATGATATGTTTATTGCATGAAAGTAATGCATAGTTGAGAAGACAAGAGAACATGAGCAACCACTGTACTTACAAGCAAATATAGTTCAAGTAAGAGACCATGTGCTACATAAGCAGTGAGTTTGAATAAAGAACACTAACTTGTAGAGGAAATGCGGCCTGTTGATTGTCAAATTCTCACCAGTCCAACTATTTGTTCTTGTTACAGGAAAGAGTGAGTGAGGGGGGAAGAAGGGGTAATAAGATAGAAATTCCCTTATAGAAATTCCAAAGGAACTTTAGCCTCTACTACAAAGCTGTCATCATCAAGACAGTATGGTATTGGCACAAAAACAGACACATCGACCAATGGATTAGAATAGAGAACCCAGAATTAGACCCACAAATGTACGGCCAATTAATCTTCGACAAAGCAGGAAAGAGTATCCAATGGAAAAAAGACAGCCTCTTTAACAGATAGTGCTTGGAGAACTGGAGAGCAACATGCAAAGGAATGAAGCTAGACCACACTCTTACACTACACACAAAAATGAACTCAAAATGGATGAAAGACCTGAATGTGAAACAGAAAACCATCAATACCCTAGAGGAGAAAGTAGGAAACAACTTCCTTGACCTCAGCTGCAGCAATTTCTTACTCAACACATCCCCAAAGGCAAGAGAGTCAAGAGCAAAACTGAACTATTGGGACCTCATCAAGATTAAAAGCTTTTGCATGGGAAAGGAAACAGTCAACAAAACTAATTGGCAACCAACGGAATGGGAAAAGATAGTTGCAAATGACATGTCAGATAAAGGGCTAGTATCCAAAACCTATAAGGAACTCACCAAACTCCATGCCCAAAAAACAAATAATCCAGTGAAGAAATGGGCAGAGGACATGAATAGATACTTCTCTAAAGAGGACATCCAAATGTCCAAAAGACACATGAAACGATGCTCAGCATCACTCATCATCAGGGAAATACAAATCAAAACCACACTGAGATACCACCTCATACCAGTCAGAGTGGCTAAAATGAACAAATCAGGAGACTGTAGATGTTGGTGAGGATGTAGAGAAATGGACACCGTTCTACACTCTTGTTAGGAATGTAAACTGGTGCAGCCGCTCTGGAAAACAATGTGGAGGTTCATCAAAAAACTATCAGTAGAACTCCCTTATGACCCAGCAATAGCACTGCTAGGATTTTACCCAAGGGATACAGAAGTGCTGATGCATAGAGGCACATGTAGCCCAATGTTCACAGCAGCACTTTCAACAATAGCCAAATCATGGAAAGAGCCTAAATGTCCACCAACTGATGAATGGATCAAGAACATGTGATTTATCTAGACAATGGAATACTACATGGAAATTGAGAAAAAATAAAATCTGGCCATTTGTAGCAATGTGGATGGAACTCGAGGGTGTTATGCTAAGTGAAATAAGTCAGGCAGAGAAGGACAGATACCATATGTTTTCACTCATCTGTGGAACAGGAGAAAATTGACAGAGGACTGTGGGGGAGGGGAAGGGGAAAAATAGTTAAGGAGAAAGAGGGAGGCAAACCATAAGAGACTTTTAAATACTGAGAACAAACTGAGGGTTGATGGGGGTAGGGGAGAGGGGAAAACAGATGGTGGGCATGAAGGAGGGCACTTGTTAGGATGAGCACTGGGTGTTATATGGAAACCAACTTGATAATAAACTATAAAAGAAAGAAAAAAAAAGAAATTCCAAAGGAGATAAAGTAAGAATATTAGAAAAAGGATGTTTCTTTTGATGTTCCTCAGATTTTATTTTTTCATCCTGAAGGCAATAGCAATACCTATGGTCAACCAGGCATATTTATAAGCCCATCAAGGAAAAAGACTAGCAAACAAATCAAGCTTAGTCTATGCCTATCCTTCATCATGCTGCTTCCCAAACTCTATTACTACTGATCCTTTCTAGTCTCCAAGTACAACACATAGGTAGGTCAGTGACTCTGTTCAGATGAATCTAAAATGAGTGCAGAAAGAATATTAATTATATTTTATTCCAAGTTAATTCCCTGTCTTCAATTTCCCTTGTCATGTAGTCCAGTGTGTCTCACCAGGGTATGGACAGGTAGTGCTTTGGGACAGTATATGATTATTCAAAACAATACAGTTATTGCAATATTAAAAATCCATGTTTAAATAACATTACTTCTGTCTCTGTAAGAAAATTTAAGGGCAAAAAATGAAATCACCCACACTTTATAGAAGTTGAAAACAAAAATTTTCAATGACTTAATATCTTAATATGCTCAGTTTCATCTCAAATAATTTCTTTTCTCTTAAATAATATCTGGATTCCTCTGCATAGCTGTGGCTCCTTCAGCATCTCTAGTGTTATATTAATCCAACTCTATGACTCTCAAAAGCTCCAGTTTTATAGAGTCCAAAATTTAGTAAGACTCAGAAGAATATCACATAATCCGCTCTACAAGTACATGCTTTTTCCTCTATATGAAATGCAAAAACAGTATGGTACTTTCATCAATCATGCTAAGCAAATTTTTCTTTCTAACAATTAGGACTTAGTATAGTTCAGATTGTCATTACAAAGAATATAGCAAAGACAGTCAAATGGTATTTGGGGAGATGGGAATTAGAAAGGAAGATCATGTGATGAACCTCAAATGCTCCTGTATTCTTTCAAAACCAAAATGTCGTTGAGACACCAGGGCTTCCTGAAGCTGCATTCTTCTCAGTGTCTTCCCACACCAAGCCCAGATGTCTTCCAACACCAATATCTTAGTTTCCTTGGTCTCATCCTGAAAGGGTCTTACTTAAATGAAACCTACTTTCCTTTGTAATAGTTGCCTTCTGAAAACCCAAGCTTTCTTATTTACTCTATATTTCCAAAGAATCGGAAACAACCACAATACAGCTGCTATTATCTTCTTTTCTAGCCCTCCCTGTGATTATCACCCTCCAATACACCAACATGCCAGAGATGAAGCGGGAGTGTTATCTACAGTTTGTACCTAAAGAAAAGATGAGAATGAAGAAATAAAAAGTGGAAAACTTTTAATCAGCCAAGCAAATGTTCAATAACTCCAAAGTACAAGTCTCTCAAGGTAAAAGTAGACTAAAGAATGTGGCTTAAGTATAAGCCTGATAGAGTCCTTTTACAAGCCACCCATATTTACAGCCTGGAACACCTATGTCAGGGAGGAGTTGACTTTACTGGCTGAAATAATTCAGGCCTTCCATACTTACCTGATACTTACAGGGAAGGGAGGGAGGAAGACAGAGACAGAGAACAACAGAAGAACAAACACAGATGGGTAAGGAGAAAGAGAAAACAGAGAAACACACACACACACACACACACACACACACACACTCAAGGGGTAGGAAAGGGGAAGCAGAGAGAGGAAGAGACAGAGACAGAGAGAGATTGATGTTATTGTCTTCAGAGGGCAGTTTTAGGACCCTGACTCAAAGACTGTCACCACATAGAAGCAGGAAAGAGAATAGAGTCTTTCCATTGATCTTCTTACTCATCTATGAAATAGGAAATAGAGGGAAAAGAGTAGAGTGCATTTCCTAATATTTAGACAAAATAACCCAACAGCTAATAGAACAATGCTGCACGTTACATGCCAGTCTCACAAATTTGGTTAACTATCTTTTGTCCTATGAGCTGCAACAAGGAAAGCCATTCATGGAAGGTCAAGCTGCCTTCTCTGCCTGATGCTGAGGAACAAAGCCTGCAGAAGTACTCTCCTCTAAGAGCCCAAATGAGGACATGGGGAGGGTAAAATGATCTCTCCCACCACACCTACAGCTCATTATAATTCCAGGTGAATTGCTGTCCTGGATAGTGTGAGTCTGGAGGCATAAACAGAAAGGACTGACTGGTAGGTAGAAATGTTGAAGAATTTTTTGCAGAGGAGGTGACATTTATAAGATGATTTGAAAGTTAAGTAGGATTTTTATCAGGCAGTCAAGGTGAAAAGGGCATCCCAAGTAATAAGAGCAAACACTTAGCCATATAAAGTATAGAACTCATTTGGCAAACAGAGAGAATTCAGTCAGAAGAGGCTCAGGTTAGTGTAACTGACAGACAGGGAGATGAAGAAACAGTATGTGCATTGGAGAATGCAGGTGTGTGAAAACAGCAATTTGTTCACGTTATGCTTCTTCTTAAACGTCACACTAAGGATCCAGATTTTAATCTTTAGCAATGGGAAATCAACAAGGGGTGTTTCAGTAGAAGAACGACATAATCTGATCTGTGATTTAGGAAAAAATGATCTCTGATGGACATGTGGAAAGTAAGGGTAAACGTGATGTGATCTCAAGGTCTTCCTGGCCCAGGCGATCTTATTCATAGCACTGGTGCAATGTTCCCCATCAGGCACAAAGTTTTGTGATCTTTGCATAGCATAGGCCCCCCTGGGATAACTTTAGGCCTCTATAGTTCCTGGAAATGCTGTAAATGAGGGCTTGGCAAATCTAAGATACGGCATTTGGTGGTTATCAATGTTTTTACATAATGAGCTAAAAACAAGAAAGATCTAGACCAATGTTAATAAGGCTCAGAGATATGTAGTGAAAACCTGAGCCTCCCTTAATCTTTGTGCCTAATTACCAGTTACAAGAAAGCCCATAACCTGGAGTGCTACTACCCCTCTGAGAGTGTTCGGTAATGTATAGGGGTATTTTCAATCACAAAAATCACTAGGAGGCTCTGCTTCTAGTGAACAGGGCTCTAGGTTGCAAAACTTCCCAAAATGTGTAAGACAGGCTCTTAATAATAACTAGCATTAGCACTACACCACCCGAAATGCCAATGGTTCTCCTGTGAGAAACAATATTATGCCAGTATTTATTCAAATGTGTCCTGTGGAACATTTTAGTCTGAGGAAACTCTATGAAAAACAAACCAACAACTGAAAAAACAAAGTAACAGTATACTGTGATAAGTGAGTTTGGTCAATTCTGAATACCATATCTCTTCTTAGAGAAGCATTTCATATATTAACATACATTTAACTTTGTGTAATCCATTGTCTGTGAAATATATTTCTCTGTAACATCCCATGGACCACTTTCAAATATTGTTTAGAAATACAGAATCTCAGGCTATGTCCCAGAGTTTGCATTAAAAAAAATTTAATGTTTATTTTTTTGAGACCAAGAGACAAAGCACAAACTGGGGGAGGGGGGTGCAAAGAGAAGGGGAGACACAGAATCTGAAGCTCCAGGTTCTGAGCTGTTGGCACACACCCCGATGCAGGGCTCTAACTCATGAACCACGAGATCATGACCTGAGCTGAAGTCAGATGCTCAACTAACTGAGCCACCCAGGTGCCTCCCAGATTTCTAACTAGCTCTGAGCAACAGTCTTACAATTGGTGAGAAGATCACACATTAAATAGCAAGGGAAACTAACTACTGGTTCTCAGCATTTTGTGTGATAAGAATCGACTGTGTAAAACATACATATATTGGTGTCAAAACCCCACTGCAAGATATTCTGGTGAAGTTTATGCAGCAACATTTTTTAAAAACCCCCCAAAACTCCATAGGTGATTTTAGTATCCAGCCAGGTAGACAACTGAATTGCTTTGAATTGTTACTGCTTTTTATTTAATGGGTGCCGATTTATCATGACAGACATAGTGGCTTTTATTTTTTGTTGATTTACTTATTTAGAAAAGGTCTGAGTTCCAATAAGTATAATCAGCATGATAAGCCAAAAAATTGAAATCTGGATTGTAATCATATTTTCAGATCTGTTTTCAGACCACAGAGCAACCTCAGGCTTTTGTCTCTCAAGTTTTATTTTTCTCATTTGAGAAATGACAAAATAAGCAGGCATTGATTTATCACGTGATAAGTAAGATTTGAAAGAGAAATAGGTCGTATGTTTAGTGAAGCACACTTGGAAGAGCTATTGCAAAAAGTCCACGGGAAAAGGATGGCATGTTTAGGCATGTGTTTGGGAAGACTACTCTAGCAAAGTACCTGTTAGAGAATCAAATGCAGCAAAGGGAAAGCAAAGGTGTGAACAGTTAGGAAAGTGTTTCAGGTGTCTGGACAAGAAAATAGGAAGCTTTAAAGAGAAATGAAGCAGTGAACTCAGGTGGAAGGAAATGAGTCAAGTAGAAATATTTGGGGGTTAATTTGCTGATATGTTATAGTAGAGGAGCCATAATTTTAATTTTCCCTTTATTCTTCTAGGTTCTTGGCTGAGACCCACCTTGTAATAAAAAGACAGATTAATAGGAGAAAAAAAATAGAAGTTTAAGAATGTCTAGACCTCCTGCATACATGGGAGAGACAGCAAAATTCAGTGACTTTCTGAAGTGCACCAAACTACTGCCTTAAATACCATCTCCAGATAAAGATTTAAAATGCTGCTGATGGGTGAAGAAGCCAGTTATGAAAGGCTTTCAAGAAAAGCTCAATAAACTAAAACCCTTTAAAAGCATAAAGTTGAACAAAAGCCAAAATGGCTGCACTAATGCTTCAGAAAAGCTTGATTTTAAACTAAGTGACTCTTGGGGCACCTGGGTGGCTCAGTCGGTTAAGCGGCCAACTTAGGCTCAGGCCATGATCTCACGGTCATAGGGCTCTGTGCTGACAGCTCAGAGCCTGGAGCCTGCTTCAGATTCTGTGTCTCCCTCTCTCTGCCCCTCCCCTAATCTGCCTCTCAAAAAGTAAATAAATGTTTAAAAAAATAAATTAAGGAACTCTTTTCCTCTCTTTTGCAAACCTCTTCTTTTTCCTTCTTAGCCTTTTGTTTAAAAAACCTGGCACCACCCGGAGACCTGACCAGGAGACTGGCTGCAGTATTCCTATGGAAACTGGCTAGACCCTTAATATCCCTATACAATCTTCCAGTCCCTTCCTCTGGGTGGGCTTAAAGTTTATGAAAGCCACAGCCTGCGGCAGCCTCCCTGGCCCAGCAAAGCACTACAGCTATTTATTGTTCCTCTTGATCCCAAACTCTGTCTTCACATTATATTTTGGCTCCCAAGCAAGATGATTGGTTTTCAAAGACAAAACAAGGGTATGGTTATTAAGTAGCTTTCAGTCCTTGACTTCTTCATTGATAAGAATTTCTAGAGATTTAGTCATTCATCTCTTTCGGTTACCAGGGAAAGAAACCCTTACAAATAGAAATTTGCCTTGTGAATGTAAATGTTCCATGCAAAAGAGTAGCTTCTACTTGGTTTTCAGAATTTTTCCTGTGTTTCTTGTTTCTCAAAAGGTAATCAGTTTGATGCAGTTTTGGGGTGATGGTAGGAGGTCTGGAACTGATAGCCAAGACAGAATTCTTGAAGACATCTTTGTTTCAAAAAGGTGATTTTATTAAAGCATGGGGACAGGACCCATGGGCAGGAACAGCTGCACTGTGGTTGTCACTGGTAACTGATTATATACCCTGAGGTTTGGAGGGTTAGAAACAGTGTAATTCTCTAAGGAGTTTTGGAAGCAAGGTTTCCAAGACCTTGAGGGATTAGCTGTTGTTAGGAAAACACCATTTATTATCATTTAGTAAGACTTCAGCCATGAGACCTTTCAGACGTATATCAGGAGGCCACAAGCTTACAGTGTGATTGCCAGCATGTACCTTGGAGGGGGGTGGAGGTAAAAGAAGTTCCCAAAGGAATTTTTATATGTTAAAGTAGACTTACAGGGCCCTGAAGTTTGGGATAATGTTAAGCCAGGATTCCCTTGGGCCCCTAGCAAGTGTCAGCATGGAGGCAGCTGAGCTCCTAGATGGAGGTCATTCTGTCAATTTCAAGGAACTAGTAAGAGAACTTAATTATTCATTTGCCTTTGCTTCCCACATCACCATGGCAAGCATTTAAATCCCCTTACATCTTGATAAGGATGATATTTAGGCTCTAAGAAACAGATCTATAGGTTTCTAGAGACTAGGCTATGGATAAAATTGCCTTCTTATTGCAGTTTACGAAGTTATCTGTAAATTGAAGGGGGCTCCTATCCTGCAAGACTGTGATCTCTATCAGTCAACCGTTTGTTTTCTTTCCTTTCCCCTGTTCTTGGGCAGCCAGGAGTGTCTGAGGAATTGAAAGGACTCAGATCTAAACCAAACTAACTCCATGACAGGCTTTAAGTGTCCCCTCTGAACTAGAAGGCCTAAGTTTCAGTTTCCCCGAAACTATCAAGGCAGTTACACATTGCCCAAGGCAGGAGAGACCACCCTCGTAACACCCAATCAGAAAAGGCCAGCTAACACCCTCCACATTCCTAAGGGCAGGCCTGTAGATGAAACCCATAGATAGTTCATACTAGATTAACCAGTTACTCACCCTGGGCCCACTCTGTAATTGGTTAATTTCAAAGATACTCTACATGTTGTGATTGGGTCCCGCCAAAAGTAACGAACACTCTGGACAATGTGTATGGTTAGAGTTACTGCCAATGCTGTTATACAATAATGATTGGATGTCACAATTTCTTGTAACTCCCCCTTCCTAAACCCCATAACAACCCTGCTCAGCCCTTGTTCGGGGCTTTCAGCACGGATCCACTGCGCTGGTGAAGTCTGTGAGACTGAGCTTAAGCCCGGGGAGCTTAAGTCCGTAATAATAAATGCACTTTGTTTTTGCATGCGTGACTCAGTCTCCCTGCTGGTCTCTGGTTTTGGGGGACGATATTGTGATCTGGGCATAACAGAATAGTACATATATCCCACCTGACAGAGGGAGTCAGAGGGAGGTGCTGTTAGCCTGTACTTTGCCCTCAGCTTGCCCCACACTCCTTTATCAAAAGCAAGGGGCATATTTTAGGGTGGCAGTTCTGCTCCCTTTCCACAGTTTACTGGTCTAAATGGAGAAACTGAAATAGTAGACAATTTTATAAATAGTTCCTAGATAACTTTTCTTGGGTACCATAGCCATACTACTATGAACATTTCCAATCTCAGCTGATCTCAAAAGTGAAGCAGGGTCCAGCTTGGTTAGAACTTGGATAGGAGACCACCCAGAAATTCCAGTTGTTGTCAGCATTAAAGAAAGGTAATTAAAGCTCTAAAATTTAGATATCTTCCCAGGAATAGAAAATAGATTAAAGGAAACGACTAAAAATGAAACCAACATGTTAATAAGTGCTTGACACTTCTACCCTAAGAAAATTCTTAGCCTGACTCATGAGACTATCTTCCAGAAATTTGACTGAACACCAATAAGATCACCTAAGACTGAAATTGGGAAAAATTCTTGCAGTTGCACAAAAGGAATCAAGAGTGAATGAAAGTTACCCGTATGGTGATAAACTCTGAGATCTCCCCCTTCCCCAATTGGTCATATTAACCTCCCCATTCTTTGAACATCTGTCCCAAAAAGGGGCATGATTTCTGAATGTGCATGCCCAGACAGGCAGTCCCCTCTCTTTGTCCCTATAGCCAATCAGCATATGCAACATCCTGACCCGTTGCCCTTTGATACACTCAACCTTAACACTTTGAGGAGGTAGGTTCAAGAAATCTTCTTCCCTCCCCTTGCTTGGTGCCTTGCAATAAAACCCTTTTTCTCTACTGAAAAAAACTGGTGTCCGTGTTTTGGCTTAGTGCACATTGGGCAATAGAAATGTGAGAAACCTCCATGTAAGTTAAGATAGAAGAAAGAAAAGGAAGTAAAGGCATGTGTGTAGAATCATCATCAGAGGAGGAAACCATAAAAAAGCAAAAGGAGAAATTTTCAGTATGGAGGAGGAAGATAACAGAATCCGTATGCAGAGAGAGAGGTCAAAGACAGAATAAAACTTATGTTGTAGCTACTAGGAATCTACTTCTAAACTGTGAAAGATGTTTCCTACCATGACAGAAACTATAGTGAGATAAAAGGGTGAAAGAAAGTGGGAATCACAGTGTAAAATGAAGACAAGGAAAAGAGCCATGAGAAGGTTTTCCAAGGACAAAATACTTGATAAATTTCAGGGCAGAAGGCAAATACTGGTTGTAGGGTGTGATAGGGCAGTAAGAGCAGGGCTTGGGAAGAGATACAAGAGAGCAAGTTGCAAGAGAAATCAATAGGAGGGAAGGTAGAATGACCCATTCCTCTGAAAAAGGAGGGATTTTCTAGCTAAATATCAGGTCGTCTGCCAAGAGGAAGCAAGTCTGCAAAATAAAAAAAGGGTGGAGGGGGGGTTCAATTATCTTTTGCAGGAAGAATGAATAGGGATACTGAAGGTCCAGCTAAAGTTTAACAAATTTAACTTGCTTTGGACCACAGGGTGACAGGCCTCTGATTTTTTGTTTCCTAATGGTGTCACCCTAGGAATCTAGGAGAGAGATATTACTGATTAATCTAACTGAATTTCCTGCTTATTTGGAATAGATAAAGATAGGGAGGAAATACTTATTACAACATTAATGAAAATATGTTTCTCTGTGTATTAAAAAAATATTTTTAAAAGTCCCTAATCAACATCTTCAGCTTTCCATTCTCTTTATGACCACAGAACAGATGACACGAAATATAAACATTTGATTGAATTGGGTCATTAGTTCAGCAACCACTCTACAGTTGGTGTGAGTGTGAAAGCGCTTGTCATCTGAGGGGAAAAATAATCCCTGTCATCAACTTGCTAGAAGAGTGATTCTGACACCTCCTCAAATACTTCAAAAAGAATTATCAGGTGATTTATTACCTGTCATAACAGATTCAGGCTCAAACTCTGGATACACCTTACTCAGTGTCAATCTAATTGGTAAAAGAAGTTTCATGGACAGGGTGGGAGAAAATCAGGAAAGGGAAAATTAACTATAAATATGACAAATTTGAGTTCTCATTTCTCCAGTGTCTATGCTAATTGCATGCATGAATAGAAGTTCAGAAAATAGGGTAGCCCAAGGAGAGAGCTTTATAGTAAATAAAGAAAACAACATCCATAGGCTAACTGTAAAGTAATCTATGATAGATTTGGGATATATCCATCTTTAAACCCTCAGACTTCAGTTTAGTCTTCAAGAGACTCCATTCCAATTTGTAGTTCTTTCACCTGAGAGATTTTGCTAAAAATGAGAGGAAGAATTAAAGTTAATTTAATAGTAATTATTGATGCTATAGTGTCCCTATAGTGATTACAGAAATAATCACTTGTTTATTCTAAGTCATTTGCCTTTAGCCTTTTCTTGATATATGGCCTTGCCTAGACAAAGTCTAACTGAGAAAGAGAAGATTTTGTGAAGACTTGATATGTTGAAATAGCTAAATAATAGCATCAGAATCCCCTTTATTCCTTCACCTTCCCACCACTATCACAATTTATATAATACAAAGAACGAAGAGCACAGTTTTCCACTCCTAACTTTTCCATTTGTCTTCTCTTACCTTTTCAAGACCAAAAATGTGGGCACCTGGCTTTGAGGAATAATGTCACTAAATTTTACTTCTTTGAATGCTTGATTCTTGTGGGAGGGTGAGGACTAAAAATATAACAAAGATTTTCTAAAGCAATTTTTTAGAAAAACAGAATTGTGAAATATTCAGATAAACCATAGTTTCAATAGTAGTATTCACTTCTACCTCTAGCCAACATTAATTCAGAACATATTTCTTTAATACTCCTTAAATGTATTTGGAAAACATGTTAAAAAGTGATGTTATAATTCCAACATTTAAATTTTAGTTCTACAAAGAAGTTAAGAGTCACCTCTTCCAATCCTCCATATCCAGCAGCAAATACAATTAATAAGCTGAATGCATATTGTAAAATTTTTCTTGAACTCACAGAAGGATGTTAATATTTGTAATGTATTTGGATCTGCCAATCTTCAACAAGAGAGAGGCTACTTCTCTATTCACTTGAATCAGGGAGATCTTGTGACTTTTTTCTAACTGGTAGATTTTAAGTAAAATAGTGGTATTCTGGTTACAAGCCTGGCCATTAAATAGATCGGCAGCATCTACTTTGTTTTCTTGGGACACATTTTGGAATACTCCCTGTTTGAACCTAGCTTTTTATCCTGTGAGAAGCACATTCATGTGGAGAGGTTATGTGTGGGCAGTCTATTCAGAATAACAGGTCCAGCTAAGCTTTCATCCAGCAGTCAATATCAATTGCCATCCATGTGAATGAGCCATCTGGGGCATTCATTCCAGTGATGTCTTAGATTACCATAGTTAAATTTTTCATTTACATGCAGTTATTTGAGAAAACCCAAGAGAGGATGGCTCAGTTAAGCCTAGACAACCCACAGAACCATCAAAACTACCAGTGAAGTTTCATATTAAGTCACTAAATTTAGGAGTGATTCATTACACAGCCAGAGATAATCAAAGCCTCCTTTTGCGCATTTTAATGTGTCTACTATTAGGATTATAATAAATGTGATAATAGAAGGAATCATTCCATAATTTGCAATAATAAATTTCTTTCATGGTAGTACATAAACTAAAGGTACTACTGATAATGCATCTGATAATCAGTAGTATTTAGATTCAAAGAAATATAGTTCTTTAAGATGCCATGAACGAAAGTCTTAGCAGTTGTGATGGGGGAGGTATGTGGGTGGGTGTGAGGAGGATATAGTAAATAGATCATGCAGATCCTAAATTCTATGGTTTCAGGACTGAATATGGGCAGAGACAAAGAGAAGAAGACAGAGTAGGGTAGCCAGGAGCATAAAAGCGCAGTATCTGGGAGACAAACTGTAAGAGACTCTTAAACACAGAGAACAAACTGAGGGTTGCTGGCAGGTGCTGGGTGAGGGGCGGGCTGAACGGGTGATGGGCATCGAGTAGGGCAGTTGTTAGGATGAACACTGAGCGCTATATGTAAGTGATGAGTCATTATTACACTATATGTTAACTAACTTGGATTTAAATTAAAAAAAATAAAAAATAAAAAAAATGAATAAATTCTCTACACCAGAATATCTCACTAAACTTGTAAGCTGAAATGTTTGTAAAAAGGTAGAATGTTAAGAACACTGATTTGAGGTTAGAAATGTCATATTTCAAAATAATTGCCATATTACAGTGTAGTCTCCCAGTTACTAATAAAATATCATAAACTGTGAGAACTTGAGCGAGTCACTTCACCTTCTCAAATTTCAGTTGCTGTATCTGAAAAATAAGAAAGAGAATATTCCACTATGAAGTTATCTTATGAAATAGTGCTTATGAAGGATTTCAAAGTGTAAATTGCTAATAAATACAAAGGATTTTTATTAATACTACTAAAGTGAACAGCACTGGCCTACAATGAATCATAACCCATATTCTGGGCCAGAATTTAGTCCAGAACTTAATCTTCTCTTTATTCTAAAACATCTACTACCATACTTAGAATCAGGGACACAAAATTTCCTAGCAAAATATAAGCATATCAATTATAGCACCTAATAAAAAGTAAAACATGCCATGATTAAGTAGAGTTTATGCAAGAAATATAAGGTTTTATCAAATTTTAAAAAGTAAACATTATAATTAACCATACACACTGATTAAATAAGAAATGATTATATGAACATCTCAATAGTTGCAAAAAGAAATAGTTGATGAAATTCAACATCTATTCATGACCACTCACCCTCCCTCCAAAAACCCAAATCCCCTCTCCCCAAAAAAAACCTTTCCAATACCAAGGGATAGAAGAAAACGTCCACAAACTAATAAAACTTGTCTACAAAAATCCTACAGGGGCACCTGGGTGGCTTAGTTGATTGGGCGTTTAATTTCTGCTCACGTCTTAATCTCATGGTCCATGAGTTTGAGCCCAGTGTCAGGCTCTGTACTGACAGCTCGGAGCCTGGAGTCTGTTTCGGATTCTGTGCCTCTCTATCTCTCCCTGCCTCTCCCCTACTCGTGCTCTGTCTCACTCTTTCTCTAAAAAATAATAAATAAACATTAAAAACTTTTACAAAAATCCTACAGCTAAAATCATACTTTATTTCCTCCTAAAATCAGGAACAGGGCAATGACATCGAGCCTCACCACTCATATTGAAGATAGTACTGCTTATCCTAACCAGTTCAGGAAAACAGGTAAAAGAGAGAAAAACATAGATTGCCTTAACCGATTGAGCCACCCAGGCACCCCATAGGTTGGAAAGGAAAGAATAAAACTGCTTTCCTCCCCACAAAGGACATTATTGAAGATACAGGATATCTCAAAGGTACACAAAAATATTAATTAAATATTTATATATGTGAAAAGTGTAATTATTATTTGGATTATATAATTAAATATAGAATATATAAATATAAATTATATATAATAAACATATATTTTATGTTATATATAGTATTAAAGACATCTAATTAAAATATATAATTATGTACTATCATATATAAATGGTACTATTTATAATTTATCAAAATGCATAAAATTTTATGGATTAATCTAACAGTTTGTGTAAGAAAGATGCAAAATTTGTATGCCCCAAACTATAAAATATTGATGAGAGAAATAAAATCTGGTTTCATGTCAGCATCATATGGGGAAATTCCAAAACTAAAGTTTTCTGATTTAGGAATTTTGAAAATGGAGTCTGAAAATCTGTATCTACAGATGATTCTACTGCAGACCAGTCTGCATTCAGATATAAGTGTTATTATGTCACTGAACTATAGTAAGGTTATATTTTCTATTAGTTTGAAAAGAGGCTTTTATTCCCTCTCTTCCCATCAAGTACGTCTTCAGTATGTTTCTTATGCCCCCAAGCTTTTAGCAGATGCTTGTATTCAATAAATAAATGCCGACTTGAAGACACTGTTTTCACAGAAAGCACCAGTGAAAGAGTCAGAAGTTAGAAGTGGGTTATTTAGAGGGTCCTGGGATTCAGTGATGTTCTATTTTTTTTATCACTCTGAATGAAATTATACTCTGATTTGCAATTAGTCAGTTATGCCTATGTGATGAAGCCTCCATAAACCCCCAAAAGGATAGGTTTCAGAGAGCTTCTGGGTTGGTGAAAAAATGGAGTAGCATACCTAGGGAGATCATGGAAGCTCTGTGCCCTTTCCCCACCCTTGCCTTATGCATCTCTTCCATCTGGCTGCCCCTGAGTTCTATCCTTTTGTAATAAACTGATGATCTAGTAAGTATGTTTCTCTGAGTTCCTGAACAGCTCTAGCAAATTAATTGAACCAGAGGAGGAGGTTGGGGCTCTGATTTAGAGCAAGTTTGGTCAAAAGCTCAGGTAACAACCTGGACTTTCCATTGGCATCTTGAGTTGGAAGAGATCATTGAAACCTTTAATTTGTAACCAGCCAATCAGAAGTCAGGTAACAGCTTGGGCTTACTACTAACATCTGAGTGGCAGGGGGGGTGGGTTTTTTGGGGCACAGTGGCAGTCTTGCAGTCAACCTGTAGAATCTGATGCTATTCTAGGTAATAGTGTTATATTGAGTGAAATTCCAGGACACCAGTAAGGTGTCCAGAGAGAATCTCTTAGTGCTGCATGGGAAATCTCTACAGTGCACACATTGGAATTGGATCCAGGAACTCAATTTATAAGTATGCCCTGTTCACAGCACAACTCTGATCAACAGGAGTTGATGATGACTGTAATCCTAACCTGTTTTACATCCCTCATCCTCACTATCTCAGAACATAGGTAAAGCACCTTGGGACATGTATCCATGTACCAGTTCATCATTTCTTCTTATGGCTGAATAAAATTGCAATATAAGGATATATCACATTTTATTTATGCATTCATTTGTTGACAGACATTTTAGTTTTTTTCAACTTTTAGGCTATTATGAATAATGCTCCTATAAATGTTCACATAAAGGGGTACCTGGGTAGCTCAATAGTGTAGCATTTGACGTTGGCTCAGGTCATGATCTCACAGTTAGTAGGTTTGAGCCCCGCATCTGAGCTGTCAGCACAGAGCCTAGAGTCTGCTTTGGATTCTGTGTATCCCTCTCTCTCTGCACCTCCCTCACTTGTGCTCCGTGTCTCTCTTAAAAATAAATAAGCATTAAATTTTTTTAAATAACTGTTCACATACATGATTTTGCATGAACATGTTTTCATTTTTCCTTCCATATACATAGAAGCATTGTTGGGTCATATGGTAACTCTGTCTTCAGTGAAAACATTATGCTAAGTAAAAAAAGCCAGTCACAAAAGAGCATATACTATATCACTCCACTTATTTGAAAGTACATGATAGGAAAATCTACAGAATGTATCATAATGGTTGTGTAAGGCTGAGAGTAGACAAGAGAGTATAGAAGAATAATAGCTAGAGGGCATGGGTTCTCTTTTTGATGTGACAAGAATGTTCTAAAATTGTCTATGATAATGACTGCACATAATTATGGGTATATTAAAAACCAATAAAGTACACTTTAGGTGAATTGTACATTATGTGAATTATATCTCAATAGTTAGAGATGGGTGGGAAAACACATTCATTTCAAACTAAAAAATAAATGTATATGGGAGACTTTTGTCCTACCCAGAACAATCTATCCATGCTTGACATTGGTTATTCCTTCCAAGAAATCTTAGTTTGGTGTAAGAGAGGCTACTCTGTGCTTCCTTTGTTATAGCTCCCTCCACTTGCATCAGATTTATCCAGTTCGTGGCCATCTTCTCATTAGATTGCTATCCCTTTGGGAGGTGAAGTAATGTCATGCTAATGATTATGTCCCTAGGGCCCAAACACAGAGTCTGGAAAATAATAGGTAAAAAATAAATACATCATATGGATGAATACTCTAAATCATTTTTCCCCACTGGAGAGATGCAGAGTTTTCATAAGGAAGCATAAAATAAAGTTTAATTTGGAGCTGCCAATTCTCTCAAGTGGCAACTTAGACTTCTCATGTAAAGTGGTACTCACCTAGCAAGCTTCAGACATGAACTCTTAAACTTACCACCAAAATACTTGTAAGGAAACAGATAAAGACAAAAATTCACACCATCATTTAAATGCACACTGACATGAGGCACCTGGCTGGCTCTGTCAGTTAAGTGTCTGACTTCAGCTCAGGTCATGATCTCATGGTTCACGGGTTTGAGGCCCACATTGGGCTTTGTGCTGAGAGCTCAGAGTCTGCAGCCTGCTTCGGATTCTGGGTCTCCCTCTCTCTCTGTCCCTCCCCCTGCTCATGCTCTTCTCTCTCTCAAAAATAAACATTTAAAAAACAAAAATAAACTTAAAAAATAAATGGACACTCACAGTTCAACAGCTAAGAATTTCCACTAATTATGACTGAAAGAGAGGTCACAAACAGATATCAGTAAGTGTCCTGTTCTAATCCATTTGAAAGAGAGTAATTTATCTCTCCTAGTGACTTAAAATTCTCCTACTAAGAGATTCAGATTTTTGTCAACAGGAAAATGGGCAACCAACTTTCCATAAGCAGCTGTCTTTTCAGGGAGCCATGTTTAATATGTAATATTACTATTCCATGCCCTTCTCAGAGAGTGGTGCCTGTACCTCAGGGCAGGGCAGACTTGACCTCAGAACTGGGTTGGAGATCTCAGCATTAAAATACTTCTTCAAAAGACTTTAGAATAATCATACTGTTTGCAGTTTTTCCTTCCCATGAACTTCCAGAGATGGACTGTGTTGTCAGTTACAGAGGCTTCCAGAATTTCTACAGTGCACACTGCATAGGTCTGTTGATTTCCTCTCTTCCGGTTTAGGATTCAGCTTGGTCTGACTCAGTCACACTGCCGCCTTTGCCATCCATCGTTCACTTCGCATCTTCCCAGACGTTTCTGTCTCTTCGATCAGTCATGTCCTTGTGAGTTTACTCATTTTAGAGACCCCTTTACCAGTTGTTTGTTTAATTTTAGCAGGAAGTGAAATTAACTTTTCTTTAACCAAGTCTATTAATGAATTTATAATTTTAAATTATATATTACTAATATGAATCCTTGTTGGTCATAATATGTTATTCTTTAATTATTTTGCTAATTTTGTTTGCCAAAATTTTATTCAGATTTTTGCATTATGTTCACAAGTGATACTCTTCTATTGTTTTTGTTTCTCATGTTGTCTTGGTCTGATTTTGAAATAAAGTGAACTGGACTCATCAAATATAGTACTGTGTTCCATTTTTATTACCTGAAGGGATTAGTATGGAAATGCACATTCCCAGATGTTTTGACAAAACAGAACTGTAAAAACACCTGGGAATGTTGCTTTTTTTTCAGTACATAGATATTTTATTACTGATCAAGTTTCTTTAATAGTTTCAGGGTTTATTTAGACTTTCTATTTCTTATAAAGTCAGCTCTGTTCATTGTATTTTACCCTAAGTGCATAAATTTAAGCCTTTAAATGTTTAATCATAAGTTTTGGAGAATTCTTATGTTTAATGCCCTCTTCATCTCTAGTTTTGCTACTTTTGTAATGGAATAGAGATAATTAGTACTTTCTCTTGAGTTTCTTATCAGTGTCCTCAGAAATTTAACTATTTTATTAGTTCTCAAAAAATATCCTTTGTATTGTTTCATTGTCCTAAAAATAATTTATTTTATGTTTTTTTTCTACTGCCTTTGGCTTCTTCTTTTTCCTCTAACTTCTTGAACTGAACACTTAAATCACTAAATTTTAGTAATATCTCTACTGTAAAATAAGCATTTTCAACCAAAAATTCCCTTCTAAAACCATTTTATTCCTGCATCTTCTAGATTTTGTTACATAAAGCTTGTGTGTTTAATTCTAAATATATTGTAACGTCTATTTTGATTTCTTCTGTAAATATTTATTAATAAATGGTGTATAATTTTGGCTTTTTGTAACTAATTACTACTTTCATTGCAATATAGTCAGAAGACATCTGTATAATTTTCATCATTTAGTAATTATTGATATTTAATTTTTGTCCTGGTTGATAGTCTACTAAAATGTTTCATATATTATTAAAAAGGTGAACTTTGTTGTAATGGTTTCTCAGAGATTCTTGTTATAATTTCAGACATTTCAGCAAAAAATGTTTAATTTTGTCAGTCCCCACTCCATAAATTTGAGAGGAGTATAAAAGTACAGAAACTTTGTATGTTGCTGATATAAAACTATAAAGATTTAGAATTAAGCAACACAAATAGTACAATTAAATTTACATCATTCCAATAAGATGGTTATAAATGGAAATAAATAGCCTTGAATTTATATGGTAAAGAATCATTCCTTTTATTATTAACAATAGCTTTCTTTATTATTAATAAAACTTTGGGGCTTGAAGTCTATTTTATATGCTAATAAAGAAGCTATAGCGGATTTATTTTGGTTCATAATATCCTGTTTCTTTTCTTCTGTCTCTTTGTTTCAACCTTCTGGTACTTCTACAACTGGGATCTTATGTGGGGCAATAAACAGGTGTATACAAATTCAGAACACAAATTAGTTTTTTAGTAAATGAATTGGTCTCCCGATATTTAAGTGATGACTCTTTATCCTTAATAAAGCTTTAATGTCCATATTGTTTGTTATATAATATTATAGTTCTGCCTCATTTTTAAGCCACTCAGTTGACTCAATACTGTTACTGATATTATGGTCAATGTATTTATAAATTCCCACATCTTCCTCTCTGTTGTATTTGTCACCATTGCATCGTTTTGGACATTTCATTCCTCCACAATGATATACATAGTTGAGTCATTCATTCTTTCACTGAGAAGCTATGCATGGTAAATAGTCTCTCCCTTTCCTTTCTGCTTTTAATTTCATTCTTAGGTTATAATACATTAAACTATGAAATTGCAGGTTATGTGACTCTTTTCTCTCCGTATTTTGCATATATCTTTGGGTTGTCTTCTGTACCTTGTAATTGTCTAACTTTAAAAAAAAATGAATGTCTTTTCCTACCAGGTTTTTTTTTTTTAAGATTTCTGTTTTGCTTTGATTTTCTTTTGTTTTACTCTAATATTTTTGGAAGTCTATTCTATTTGTCCTGATTGTAGTTCACTGTGCTTCTTAAATTGAGGAATAATATTGTTCTATAATTCTGTAAAAGTTCTCATTTGTAATTGTTAATCACCTTTGCAATTTCCCTGAGCCAGAGGATGTGAAGTCCCATCTAACCTGTCCCTAAGGGGCAACCTTTGCACACTGCTGACTTTGTGCAAGGTTTCATCTCTCCTTCTTTTGCATGTCTAAGGCCAAATATCCTGCCTACATAGGTATGAAAACCTCATCTCTAAAACAGCATTGGGACCATATCTGTATTATGATCTTCATGGGCAATAAGTGTGTCATATTAATATTTGACCACAATGGCATTTGATTCTCTCCTCATGTCTGGAAATCAGGATTTCCCTTTCTGCCTCTTTTCCCTCTTTTCTTTCTTCCTTTCTCCCATCTTTCTACAGTTTCTTTCTTCCTTTTTGATTTCTACCCATTAACTATTTTTAAAATATTTTTCAGAATTTACATTTATTTTAAAGGATGCTGAGACTCTGCAGGTATTTACTTCACGTTTCTGTAAAGATACATCATATTTATAATCTGAAAAGAGAAAGGGAAATAATCACACATATCCCTAGGAATCTAATAACATAAACCTTTTCTCTGACATGTTCTCTCATTTTTTCTTAATTTAAATGCTAAAGAAAAAATATGACTTTCATTTAGAAAATAAGTCTGCTAACCCAACTCTTGGCTGAAAAGATTCTAAGTCACCAATGTAGCAGTGTAGCTTGTAGACAGACAGCCTGACTGAGGTAGGGTCTAGGTTGTCAGAGGAAAGAAAAATCTTCCCTTTCTTCTGTCTTTCTGACACAGCCCTGATGTCCTTAGCTGACCTTTTGTAGAATATAGCCTTCTTTGGGCTTTACATTTAATCATTATACCTCAGTGAAGTGAACTGAGTCATACAGTTGGCATGAAAAGTCTATCTGAAAGCTGTCAGTGCTCTGGATATTCCTTCTTTAGAAAAAAACCCAAAAAACTATCATCTCTTCACAGGGTGAAAGAAAGCAAGCAGGCTGGTTTTGTAGTCAGGCTATTGGGAAGACACAATTGAATTGAAGTTGTGAATAACACGGTATAGGTGGAAGTTTCTGCTTCTGGGGAAAACTAGAAAAATTTTCCAGAGTTTCTCCTTCCCTAGAACTAATTTGCAAAATAAACTGGATGTTGGGCATTTGCCTCTTCTCTAGCTTCTTTCGTGGTAAAATACAGCCGATAAGTTCAGGCTGCATCAGAATTGCTTTTTTTATGGTATGAAGTTGTTTTCTCTGTATATCAGCACCTCTGATCATCTGATATAAATATGCCTTTGTGTACAGCAGCAATTTTCAAAGGGCTTTATAAATATCAGATCTTTGAGGAGTAAGTGATCAGAAAGAATGGGGCATTCTGTGCCTGGGAATTTAGCTACCACTATGAAATACTCAGAGGATCAGGAAAAACGTTTCTTAATCCCTTAGACTGTCTGATCTTCTAACATATAAAATAGAAATATTAGAGTGTAGGATCTTAGTAACACAAAGATACATTTGTTCATAGGCTTAATTATTAATTGAGTTAATGTGGGATGAAAGAGAAATTGATAATCTAAAATTATATATATATTTCATATTCATTGTCTATCCTTTTTTAAAACTGCTGAATATAAGGGATAAATTCAACATATACAGATTCCATTTTTTAAATTTTACCTTTAAGTGATGGCGTGTCCTCCAGAAAAGAGATGCATGAAACACAAAAGGAAAAGGGCATGGAATTTTTGAGGGACTGAAACCTCCTATTTTAAAGATATCTCATTTAATTGTCAGAGTAATCCTCTTATCTAACTTTAATTATCCCTATCTTACAAAAGTAAATAAATAAAAATAAAACAAAATAAACTGAGGCTCAGAATAAGGTTAATGGCTGTATAAAACAAAACTTTGGTCTTGAATGATGGACTCCCTTCTTTTAAAGCCTGTTTTTGTTGGCTTGTTTGATTTTGCTATGTATCATGATTGACTTTAATAATGATTAAATATTAAATAATAAATAAATATTAAATAATAATGATTGATTTTTTTCAATAAAGGTTAAAAAAAGCTATATTATTGGTCTCTGGATAAAAGGAAGATGCTTGACAAAAATAATAGCGATTACATCTAAATGGTATGGGGACCAAATTATAGCAAATAGGCTATTACAGAAGTTCCAGGCCAGAAGCCTTGATACTTCCCTTATAGACTTGGCATTATTGATTGAATTATTTTACACAGGCCGTATTTATCATAGGTTTAAGCTGACAGACACTTGAATAGCACAAAATCATTACACTATGTCCACAATACAGATTATATATTTTGTAACAAAACTTCTACGAATGTTGATCTAGCCCTCGATGATGAATCAAGGGCCAGTGGTAAAGAGCTGGAGTGCAGTAATAAGGAAGCACATTTTCTTTCCTTGTAATGACCTTTCTCTCTCTTTTTCTCTTATTTTCACCTACAATAATCTTATTCATTTGTCCACATGACCATAGTATATATTCATCATGAAGTATATAGCATGTGATCTTTAACTCATCCCTAAATCATGTCAGTTTGTCACACTGCTAGCACAGAAGTCATATTTTCTCATTAACTATACTTTCCAACCATAGTTAACTACTTGAAGTCCTAAATGCATCTTGTCATATCTGTATTTTGTGGCTCCCTTTACCCAGACTATAGTCTCTTCCCCTTTATCTGTTTACTTATACCATTCTTCCTTCAAAGCCCTATTAAGGCCTTATCTCTTCCCAAGAAGCTGTTCCTGACAATTTTGTCTTCCTGGGCCCCTTCACAGATGAGATGGTGGGATATGAGATGGAACATTGTCTCCACTGTGTTCCCATAATTTCCTGCACATAAATGCCAACATAGAGATCTGTTGAGAAGAGGAGAGGTACTGTAACTACACCAGTGTGTTCAAACTGGACCCATCAGTTCTTAGTTGCATGCTCTTGAGTAAGTCATTCAAACTTTCTCAACCTCTTTTTTATTGGCAAATTAGAATAACCATTTTCTTGTGGTTGGTTGCATAAATGAATGACATGTCAAAGGCACAGATAGGTATTTATGCTGGATATCATTCCTTGGGCCTCCCAAGGTCCATTTTTTGCCTTCTCTACCTCATTCTGGGACACATGAAGCTGAAAACAAGAACTGCATTAATGGGCTCCTCACTCCTCTGGCTTGCACTTGACCTCACTCACAGAGGTGCACAGACATAAAGATCATATAGCAGAATAAAAGTGAAGTCAGGGTCAAGGTATTTAGTCTCCAAATCCTTCTTTTGCTTTGTAGCCAGAGATTGCCTGCATTCTTCTCCACGGCCACAGCTCCCAACACCTGGCTCAGTCAATACAGTGACTTTCTCTGTGTTCCAGCAATTGTTCCTCCTCTTGCCCTTCAAGCCCATGATTCTGCATTATCCCTTGTTCATTTCCTTTAACTCTGCTCTCCAAACTGTAAATAGCTTCTTTATTAAACCCTCCTCAAAAAGCCAGCTTGAGTATGTCAGCTGCTTCCTGCCAGGGGCCTGACTAATATCACATTCAATATTATTAACGATGTGCACTTAACAAACTGTTCTGTAATTGTCTCTTGATTTCTCTGAATCCACATCAGACCATGAACTACTTAAGAGCAGGACCATGCTTATTTATTATTTGTCACTGTTATTATCTGCTGTCACATACAATGTTTGACAAAATATAACCACTCAATAAATGCGTGTTGATTAATTAGATGAGGGAAGGGATGCATATTATTCTGACTCCTTAAATTAGACACTGCCCTTTCTTCTTCTGAGTAGAGTGGTTTATGGTGGTTGATATCAGTAAATGTTTGCTATTATTAATGTGAATTTGTCCATACAAAACAGTTTAAGATGATTACGAGGAATGTTTCAAGGCAAATTATTCTTGGAAAAAGACAACTGGCTATCAGGTTAGGTGTCATGAAATTCGCTTAAAAGGAGAAACAGAACTAACCTCTGGAGAGGGCAGAAAGTTGAGTTTTGATGATTCTCTTCATAAACCCATATACTTAGTTTAATAATCTATGTAACTATTTGGAGAAAAGTGAGTTTAGAAGGGAAGCATGCTATAGATTATTTAGGTAAACATTTTTTAACTATTATCTCGCATAGAATATTATGGTGGTGCATCCATTTTGGAAGACATCACTTGAAGCATAATCACTAGGCTAATTTTTTTTCTCTTCACCATAAGAGATATGTTAATGATGTTAATTTAGTCATGGTAGGAATAGTGAAGGGAATTACACTTTTAACTTAGTTCATCACAGGCCTCATTGGGTACTCAGGAAAAACAGGAGCAGCTCAGGAAAAGGCAATTGGTTTCAAATGGCCAATTAGAAATTCTGGGTTGTAACAGGGGCTCAGATCAGGAATAATTAGCTCAAACTTTAAAAGACGAGGAAAATGGGTTTGTAGATGTACTTTGTTATCTAAAGCTATGAAAAAATGGCATCATTTTAACAACCTTTGGAAATAGACCAGGCAGACATATTACTTCCATTTTGTAACTGTGGGAAGTTAAAACCAGAGAGGTTAAGTGCTTTGTCCAAAGTCACACAGAATATGACAGTACCAGAACTAATATAAATTAATCTATGGCCCAGTACTTCTCACCTTACCAGAATGACTCTTCCCATCCAGAGTTGCCCAGTTGTTTACCTGACCTTATTGGAGACACACTTATTATAGGCTTTTTCTCCAAAGCTTTTCTTCTAAGAGTTCTATGTGTTTTTTTATTATAATGAATTTAATTGATTTATGTTGGCTTTGGCTCTTTCATGAGATGCTTTTTGATAATTAGAGAGTATCTTTGCTGATAAAATATTTAGAGGTTGCTTTTGTTTTGGTTTAATTTCCAGTGTTTTCCTAAAGTCACCCTTGGTCTTGCCCAAACTGTTGAATAATATTACCTTTTTGGTGATTCCAAACCCATTAGCTGCAGAGCTCTGAGGGGAATCCAAGTAACATATGGAATCCCGGATATTCAAAAACAATCCATGGTATGGTAGGGTGACTAATTTCTATGACATAAACATATATACCTAATGTTTTACAAATGCACATATGCACTGCTATAAAAATTAAATATGAATTTATGTGACAGAGTTATGAAACTAATAGGTTTGTGTCATTATTTGTGTTCAATAAATATTGAAAGAGAAAATACTTCCTCCGAGAGGATCTACACTATCTTTTGACTTTAGAACATGCTTCTTTTCACTCTGAAAAAACTTTGCATTTTAGTTCTACATTTTGGTTCATTAGCTAGATTTGCTTTAATGTCATCAGGGGCTGTGCTCTTTCAGCAGTCACACTGCAATTGTGTCTTTGTACTAACCCATTTTCTTTATAATGTGTCTTAAATTACACCCTCTGTTCTTAAAATGCAGATTTTGCTCTTTGTTAATGCTTTTTAGATGATTTCTAATAAAGATTTAATAAAAAGTGGGGTATCCATTAAACAATCACTAAACCAGCTTTACATGTAGAATTGTGCAATCAAAAAATGGACATACAAAGATTAAAACCTTATGTCTTTGGGATAACGTATAGACAGTTCAACTAAAGCAAAGAAAACATGAGTCATTTGGCATTGTGGTGACTGTGATTTACCTAACATCCAACAGTTTTATGAGAACCATTTTTGAAGGGAGATTTAGTGTATGATTGAGGTAATCTATCACAAAAGACCACCTTCAAAGGACAGAGGATGGGTAAGACTCATCTCTGCTCTAGAAGCTTATCAAGGTTATGATCAAGTACCTAAGGCTAACCTTCAAAATAGTTAAAAGAATGTGACACAAGCAAAGATTGAAGCTAAGATTAGAATAAAAGTAGGATTAGTACAATAAGGTGTAATAAACAAAATTTTACTGGCATAGAAGATCATAGAATATCTGTGAGATTTGGAATTATACAGATAGATATGGCTTCTGAGAGGTGCCAGGGTGGCTCAGCTGGTTAAGCATCTGACTCTTGGTTGCAGCTCAGGTCATGGTCTCACAGTTTGTGAGTTCTGAACAGCCCTGCATCTGGCTCTGTGCTGACGGTGCAGAGCCTGCTTGAGATTCTCTCTCTCTCCCTGCCCTTCCCCTTTCTCTCTCTCTCTCTCTCTCTCTCTCTCTCTCTCTCTCTCTCTCTCACTCTCTCTCTCTCAAAATAGATTAAAAAAAAACATAAAAAAATTTAAAAAAGAAAGATACGGCTTCTGAGATTCACTGTTAGTTTGACCTTAGGCACTAACCTTAGTTTACTTACCTATAGAGGGCTATAATACATACCTTACAGGCTTGTGATAAGAATTAAATATGAGGGAGGGGGAGTGCGAAAGCTTTTGTGGCAGCATCCAAAGCATCATAGTCAGAAGCAAGTCGAACATATGCCTCCTCTTTCCTTCAGGGTGAATCAGGGTGTTGACGTTGGCCATGTCAATGTCATAGAGCTTCTTCACAGCCTGTTGGATTTGGTACTTGTTGGCCTTGACATCCACAATGAACACAAGTTTTTGTTGTCTTCTATTTTCTTCATGGCTGACTTTGAAATCAGAGGGAACTTGATGATGGCATAGTGGTTAAGCTTATTTCTCCTCTGGTGTTCTTTTGAGGATATCTGGGCTGCCTTTTGAGACACAGTGTCTTGGGCTGTGGGAATGGAAGTGATGTGTGGGTCTTCTTTATTTCTTCTTTTTTGTGGTTCCAGACACCTTTTGGCACCATCTTCTTGGCCTTCAAGAAGCCTTTGTTTTGGCTTTGGTGTTGGCTGTGGGAGGGGCAGGGGCTTCCTTCTTCATTTTTGGCACCATTTTCATGAAAAATGAGAATTAATTTTTTAAATTATGTGTAAAAAGCCCAACCCAAAGTAGACATTCAGTAAATAATGTTGCATAAAAATGACTGTTGAGCAAATCCTAGGTGAATAAATGCTAGTTCCTTCTTGTCCCTAGCCAGGCCTCTATCAGGATGCTGGTAAATGTATCCCTAACTCTCCCTGTTAGTCTTCCGTCACAGTGGGCTTCTCACCTTCCTCCGTCAATGATGAGTTTATTGCTGGGTTCCGTCCTCCAGCGTAATGCCTAACACTACATTCAGAATGATGGCTAGTCTCATTCATGCTTCATCCCATCCACCTCCAACTCTGCCTTTCCTGTGTCCAAGGTGGTATGACCTGATCTTAAAAGTTTATCCATTAGCTCAAACTGTTATGATTTATGAACCCAACGTAGAGGGGGCCACTTTTATTATTTATCTTTTTCTATATGTTTGAAATATTTTAGAACTTTAAAACACATTTCACAAAATAAAGACAATAAATTCTCCATCTAATAAAAATATATGTAACATACCAGGTACTATATGAGGAACTTGGCAAGAAATCATATTTTTGCCCTCAACGTATTCATGGTCTGAAGGGAACAGGAGACAAACTGATAGATCATTACAAGGTATCTGATGCCAAAGGTGAACTCAGGGCATGATGAGAGATGAGAAGAAATCCTCCCCCACCCTCACCCAGAGGAGTCCTGTAGAAAGCAAAGGCTTTCTTGAAGCTATGACATCTGAGCTGATTCTTTACAATGTTACTAGACTGACTATGTAAGTGAATAGAGGAGAGAAGCATTCTTAGTAGGGAAAAGGACATTACTAATCTCAGAATTCTAAGGAAGCAAGACATCTTGGTGTAATGGCAGAAGTTCAATATCTAAGAGAATAAGGTTTTAATTAGAGGAAAAGGGCAAATGAGGATGCTGCTTAAAGAAGACGGGGCAAATTTATAGTAATGTTACCTAATTATATCTAATAAAATAGTTATTTCCTAGCTCTTAACACTGAAAAGCCCTAGAAGAACTCTGTGGTGATGAACACCATAAGCACCCAATTTGTGGTTTTTAATAGTAACATTTAATATTTACTTAGTAGTTGATATATGTCAAAACTTGTATTAAGTGCTTAACATGTATCATATCATTTAAAACTTAAAAAAAGATCTTTGTGATAGGGCTGAGGCCACTGAGGCCACAGTAAGTGAAATTATGGAACAAATTGTAAGTAGATGCCTAATTTCACCTTTTTTTTTCCCATGAGGCCTAAGACTAATAACTGGCAGAACTTGGATAAAAATTCAGTGACTCCAGAGCATCAAATCACAGCAGAGGCCTGTGACTTCTAGAACTTTGCACTACCCACCCCCAAGTATTTAGTATAGGTTCTTGGACATGGTAGACACTGAATACTTACTGATTAATGACTTAGTCTAAACTCTCACTGTAGAGAGTTGCTAGCTACATATTTTCCTTTCAACTCTACACATGTGTACACACAAACACAATGAGAATAATCATTATACAACATACCGTAATGTAGGTTAGCTGATGTCTACTAATTAGCTGAATATTGGGGTAGAGATGCATCAATTTTTTTATTGAAGTATAGTTGAAAATTTGGACCCATTTTTACTTCCAAAAGAAACACAATACATAAGCCAATAAGGAATTGAATACATAAAATTCTAGAAGTCTTCATAATAGTTATAACAAATATATAGGTTGTTCTGGGAGGTTGTTAAAGCATCAAATCATGATTGTGAAATTGATAAAGGGCAAGAATCAAGCATTTACCCCACCTTTCTTGTATAGGATATAATTCAGAGTAACGAAATAATTGATGAGGAAAAGTTATTTTTTACAAAAATATTTTAAATGCAAATAGAATTACAAAATTAATGAGGTGCCTGGATGGCTCAGTGAGTTAAATGTTCAACGGCTCAGGTCATAAGCACATGTTCATGGGTTTGAATCCCGCATAAAACTCTCTTCTGCCAATGCAGAGCCCACTCCAGATTTTCTGTCTCTTTGTCTCTCTGCCTCTCTCTTATTCCCTCTCTCTCTCTCTCAAAGATAAACATTAAAAAAAAAAAAAAGAATAACAGGGCACTTGGTTGGCTCAGTCAGTTAAGCATCCAGCTTTGGCTCAGGTCATGATCTCATGGCTCGTGGGTTTGAGCCCTGTGTCAGGCTCTGTGCTGACAGCTCAGAGCCTGGAGCCTGCTTCAGATTCTGTGTCTTCCTCTCTCTCTGACCCTCCCCTGCTCGCACTGTCTCTCTCTGTCTCTCAAAAATAAATAAAAAACATAAAAAATAAAAAAATAAATAAAAATTAAAAAAGAATTACAAAATTCACTATTCTTGTAATCTTCAATGAAATAATGTATACAGGAAATTATGACTGAATGATAAATCAATGAGGTAAAAGTTTGTCAGACATGACAATCTGACCTTTCCTCTAACCATTGTTCAATGTAAAATCTAATAGTGCAAAGAGCAGATGTGTTCCTCTGATGTCTTTGAAAAAGTAGTGCACAACAACACATGTGAAGAAATTCTTAACAAAAACAATAGAAAACTGACCCTGAATCTAATCAAATCTCTATAGAAATTGCCTACTTATAGAAAATACAAGAGATTATTATTGAAAATCCATGAGGTGGTTGAAAATACAGGACAAAGAAACATGTTAGATGATACTACAAGGAAAATCTGGTCATCCCTTAAAATTAGAAAATTGTACTGAACAAAATCCAGTTTCTTCCATAAATTGCCTTTAAAAAAAAAGATGAACTGCTCTTATAATGTTAAGGTAAGTTCTTTCTATTCCGACTTTCTCAAGGGTTTTTATTAAGAAAGGGTGCTGTATTTTGTCAAATGCTTTTTCTGCATCTATCGACAGGATCATATGGTTTTTTTCCCTTCTTTTGTTAATGTGATGGATCACATTGATGGATTTGCAAATATTGAACCAGCCCTGTAACCCAGGAATGAATCCCACTTGTTCATGATGGATAATTCTTTTTAGGTGCTGTTGAGTTCGATTTGCTAGTATCTTGTTGAGTATTTTTGCATCTGTATTCATTAAGGATATTGGTCTGTAGTTCTCTTTTTTTTGCTGGGTCCCTGTCTGGTTTGGGTATCAAGGTGATGCTGGCTTCGTAGAATGAGTTTGGAAGTTTTCCTTCTATTTCTATTTTTTGGAATAGTTTGAGAAGAATGGGTATGAGCTCTGCTTTAAATGTCTGGTAGAATTCCCCCGGGAAGCCATCTGGCCCTGAGTGCTTATTCGTTGGGAGATTTTTGATAACG
>NC_043710.1:68872930-68903666 GCF_006229205.1 Suricata suricatta
AAGTCTAATTACATGAAATAGAAGTTGGGGTTTTGATTTTTTACTTTGCTTTTCTGTTTGGAGTGTAATTGTAACTACTGTGTTGTAAATGATGGAAAATAATTGCATATGTTAAAAAATAAATTGTATTATATTCAAAAAATAAAAATAAAAAAAGATGAGAAACACAGATTTTTAACAACAAGAAATATGTTAATCAAAACAATTTATATAACTTGTCTGGATCTTCAAAAAGATACATTTAAGATAATTCAAATAAATTGAGCATAGTCTTGAAATCAGATGATATTAAGAAACTATTGTTCTCTCTTTTTTTTAAACATTTTATTTTATTTTTTGAGAGACAGAGAGAGACAGAGCATGAGCAGGGGGAGGGCAGAGTGAGAGGGAGACACAGAATCTGAAGCAAGCTCCAGTCTTTGAGCTATCAGTACAGAGCTTGACATGGGGCTTGAACCCACAAATGCACGATCATGACCTGAGCTGAAATGGGACACTCAACCAACTAAGCCACCCAGGTGACCCTGTTCTTTTTATCTGAGATGTCAGGCCGATATTATAGTTATATATTTAGGTCTTTGATTGTTAATGATATATACTGAGACATTACAGAGAAGACATGTTATTGGAAACTTGTTTTTAAAAACTGAAGATTTTTTTTCTTTTTATGTTCATGGGACAGAAGAAATAATACCTACAGAAAGATGATGGTGGTTAAAGTGTGATGATGGGTACATGCTAATTAATTATATTATTTGTTTCTAGTTTGGTTATACTTAACAATTTCCATAGTAAACTTTATTTTTAAGTGGTAGATATCAAATTGGACCAATTATGTTACTTATAATCAGTAAATGGTAGCTACTATTAAAATTGAGAGAATGGGGGCTAAAAAATGAAGGTGGGGAAGAAGGTTCAAACTATCATCAACTGAACAAGCAAAGACAAACCATCAGAGTGAGGGAAAAGATCAAGGCTGACTGATCAAAACCAATGAGTGGGTGAATGATGAGTGCAAACACCAGAGACCAGAGAAGAATTGTTTGTGGCTAGACTATACCATATACTCTCAAATTAAGCATGTCTAGAATTGAACCCATATTCAATTTCCATAAACTTTATCCTCGGTTTGTCCTCATTTTAGTTAATGACACAAGCTAGAAAACTAAAAGTCAACCCCAAATCTCTTTCCTCTTCACCCGTCTTGAATTCATCGCCTATATATCTCTCAAATCCATTCACTTCTGTCCATCTCAGGGATCATCACTCTGGTCCAAGCCTCATAATTTCTTGCCTGAGTTACTCCAATGATCTCTAACAGTTATTTATAGATTCACTCTTGTTCCCATCCCCATGTCTGTTGTCCTCTCATCAGTTTGAGTGAAATGTTTTCAATTAGCGTATGATTAGATCACAACTCTCCTCAAACCTGTCAAGGACTGAGATCTCATCCAGATGCACACCTCCATACTTCGATCACATCTCCATAGGCTTTGGGGTTGTAGCCACTTTAACTTTCTTTAGGATCCTTGAACATGCTATGCTCCTTCTACTTTGGAGCCTTTGTACATGATATGCCGTCTGCCTGGAATGCACTCACATCTACTCTTGTCCTTTTCAACAAGTAGTCATCTAATCTTCAGATGTCACTTGAAAAGTAACTTCTTCCAGAAAACCTATGCCTTGTGAGATTAGATAGGTTCCCCTGCTATCTTCCCTAAAAGTTCTTTCTTTTTTTTTTTTAACAGCAGCTTATAAAGTCATTTGACCAGAAAAAAATTTTTAAATACATATAGTTGTAAGTGTTATTTAAAATTATTAAAATTAAAATATTTTTTAATTTTTAAATGTTTTTTATTTACTTTTGAGAGACAGAGTGAGAGAACGTGAGCAGGGGCATGTCAGAGAGAGAGGGAGATACAGAATCCAAAGCAGGCTCCAGGCTCTGAGCTAGCAGTCAGCGCAGAGCCCGACGCGGGGCTCGAACCCACGAACTATGAGATCATGACCTGAGCCGAAGCCAGACACTTAACCGACTTAGCCACCCAGGCGCCCCTAAAATATTTTAATAGACTCTATGCTTCATGAGGGTAGAAACCTCTCTTTTGTTTAGCATAGCACCTCCATCTCTCAACATATGCCTAATAATTGATAGTAAATATTTGCAGAGTTATTTACTGAGCCCTAATTCTGGTTAATAGAGTGTTGCATTAGCTGAAGTGTTAACTCATACAATAACCTTCTAGAATAGGAGATTATTCTCAAATTCTGTAATTCAGGGAAGAACCAGTTCAAATGGGATTTCATATGTAAAAAGTTTGTACTGACAATAAGACTATTATACATTTGTGTTGGAGAAGATAGTAAGTATTCTATATTTGAGAGTGATAAAGAGGTCTGTCAAGTTAAAGAAACCACTTTTGTGAAGGGAAATTAAGAGGACAAAGTATGCTTTTGCCATTCATTTAAGCATTTTTGAAGGCTATAAAAAACAGACCTGGGAAAACAGACCCAGAAATCCAGTGGTGTGATGAAGGCTTTATAAGTTATTCGCTGGGAAGCCTGATGGGGGGCAAGTGTAAAGCAAAATTCTTAATTAAATTGAACATTAGAAGTGAATTCTGTCTACAAGTAGATGGAACAGAATTACAAAAGACCACATGTGGTTATAAGTAACACAGAACCAAGACTCCCCAGGGACAAGAAGCCCTGTGTTAATCCCTTGGTGCTCTGAAAGGAGGAATAAAAAAGATTAAGCCTCCTTCTGGAGATCATATGATGACTTCCTGATTCTAGCCAGAGGCAACATTTCCATGGAAACTTTTTTACCCACACACTGCTCTTTCCACCTAAAAAGGCTGCTTTGAGTCCCAAGAGAGTGGTGCTGAGGCACCTTGATGTTTTTCTAATGAATGAGACTAACTCCAGAAGAAAGAGGAGAAAGCAGAGGCTGCCTACATCATGAGGAAAACGATGGTCTTCCCTGAAACCCCACAGCTCTGAGACCAGACACTGCTCCCTTACTCAGAGCTTTAACTTCTTTTCAGTTGTTCTGTAGGTTAAGGAGACCACCCAGTTTCAAGTATGGAACAGGATAAGGAAGGAAATCTCCCAGATACAACTTTGGTTTGCATAATCTCATCCTATAATTCCCCAGCTCACCTGAGTTTAAATCACTTAATTTTTAAGCCCCTTATGGACTGGTCCCAAATTTAATTTTCTTTAGCATGGGGAGCCTGTCTGAGTCCAGTTCTCCAGCTCTGCCAGTGAAACACAGCTCCAGCCTCTCAAGTCTCCCTCTGTCTGAAGTAGTATCTCCATCCTATGTGTCTTTCCAACTTATGCCTACCCTTTAAGGTTTTATTCAAGGGGCATCCTCTCCGTAAAATTGCAATACTGTTATCCAAAATTATGAAATCTGTTTCAGTATTCTCAGCTCACAAAGATGCCCCCTCCATTAAAAGTCTGATGTATGTATTACCTATACTGCTCATTAGAAAACTGGCATAAGTGGTAGAATTATATTTTTATCCATGTGTTTCAATTTATCTAGCTTACTATACACAGAAAAGGAACTTTTAGGACCAGTAAATATTTATTGACTAAATATATTAATACTATTCATTCACACCCAAAATTGAAAATTCTCTTATAAGGCCATATTGCAGACAAAATATCAAAACAATTTCTGATTTCTAGAACTTATGGGTGAAACAACATGGTTACAGCATTTTTTTAAAAAAAGGAGTTTCCTTTCAAATATTAGCTGGTAGAAGTCTCCACAGTAAAGCAGACCACCCACCTATCCCATCCTTAGGAATGGCTAGGAAATGAATGGCTTGATCACGAGCAAGTGGTCAACTGTATCTGATAACAAGGAAGGTGAATCAGAAAGATTTTTTTTTTGCTTCAGACACTTTGTATAAAATAAAAAAGCTGCAATATAAAATGCAATCTTTAGGCTCTGAAAAGAATCTCTTTCTGCAGAGTTGAGTTCTGCAAATACTGTGGCCTTTTTTTTGGTCTCTAAGAAACTAGCTTGGCCCCCATAATCTCTAACCTTTCCTGAACTTTCCTAATGAGAGAAGCTCTATTCCTGATACCACCTCTGATTTTCAAATTCAAATCCTCATTAATTTCAGTCAACCAACTGTGTTTACTTAGATCAGGCATGATTATTATTCTATTATTATAACCGTATGAATTAAAATGTTAATGGTGAAAAATGTTTCTCCCTTTAACATAGGCCTATCCCACTGGTGGGATATGTGCCAACTCAAGGGAAAAGTTAGTCATGTGGTTTTCAGAAGAGGAAAGCTTAAGATCGAGAGTGTTTGATGCTGGTGGTGGGACTGGTATTATATAGGTCTTAGCCGAAACATGTGATAGTCACTGTAGGGGTAGCTGGAAAGAGGAGTGTGTGGCTCAATTATCCAAGCAGATCCGTGAGGACTAGGGTAAGCATGCTCCTGGCTGCTCTGTGCTGCCTGCTGTGGAGTTTCCGGACCTCCGTTGGCCATTTCCCTCGAGCCTGTGCCTCCTCCAGGAGCCTGACAGAGAAGGAGTGCTGTCCAGTGTGGACGGGCGATGGCAGTCCCTGCGGCCAGCTCTCAGGTAGGGGTGCCTGTCAGGACATCATTCTGTCCAAAGCCCCACTTGGGCCTCAATACCCCTTCACGGGCATGGATGACCGGGAGGCCTGGCCCTCCGTTTTTTATAATAGGACCTGCCAGTGCTTTGGTAACTTCATGGGATTCAACTGTGGAAATTGCAAGTTCGGCTTTTGGGGACCAAACTGCACAGAGAAGCGACTTCTGGTGAGAAGAAACATCTTTGATTTGAGCGTCCCAGAGAAGAACAAATTTCTCGCCTACCTTACTTTAGCGAAACATACTACCAGCCCAGACTATGTCATCCCCACAGGCACGTATGGCCAAATGAATAATGGATCAACACCCATGTTCAATGACATCAACATTTATGACCTCTTTGTCTGGATGCATTACTATGTGTCAAGGGATACACTGCTCGGAGGGTCTGAAATCTGGAGAGACATTGATTTTGCTCATGAAGCCCCAGGTTTCCTGCCTTGGCACAGACTCTTCTTGTTGCTGTGGGAACAAGAAATCCAGAAGCTGACCGGGGATGAGAACTTCACTATTCCATACTGGGACTGGAGAGATGCTAAAAGCTGTGACATTTGCACAGATGAGTATATGGGAGGGCGCAACCCAGCAAACCCGAACCTACTCAGCCCAGCATCCTTCTTCTCTTCTTGGCAGGTAAGGCATCCTGGACATACAATATCAGAGCATAAAAGAACCTTAGCTATTGCTTCTTCAGGAAGGCCTTTATACACCCTCCTCCCTATCTCTCCTGCCAAGAGTAGAAAAGGTCCCCTATTAAAAATTCTCAGCATACCCTGTATTTTTCTTTTATAGAATACTTTATGATTATAATTATACAGATATTTGTGTGCCTATTTGTCTAATATCCTCCACCAGGTTCCTAAGCTCTGATAAAAATAGAGTATTTGGCTCACCTATACCTCTCAGCACCTAGGATGGTGCATGGCAGGTGGAAAGGGCTCATTAAGTAACTGTTGAACAGATCAATGAATATTTAGATGATTAAGTAAGTTAATGATCTACTTTAGTGTTTCTGAAATTTTCTTCACAATAAAAATCATACAGTGTACAAATTACAAATCCCTGGTCCCACCCTTAGACCCATTGATCAGAGTCTTCAGGAGAGAATCCTTGGGAAGGTGAGATTACTATCATCAGGAAAGTTTGGTGAATATTATTTAGATTAAACCTAATAAAAAATATATGAGGACCCTGGGGCCCAAATAGGAAATAACAAAATGCTAATTTTCATTTTAGCATGTGTGAAGCCCCGTTGCAAGACTTTTTGTGTAGTACCTCAGTTAATACTTTTACTAACCTTCCCCCATTCTAAGGATTGAAACACTGAATTATAAAGGTAACTGGTACAAGATCGCAGAACTAGGAAATAGGCCAGGCTTGGCTGCCTTGTCACCTACAGTATTCCCAAGGACACGACCGCTATGATGTCTTTAACTGAAGGATCTGGCTTACTGCGTCTTTTTTTTTTTTTTCCCGCTAGGCTGCAGAAGAAATTTGCTTTGTTTTCACTAAATATATGCAAGCTTTAGAGGTACAAGATAAGGGACTGCAATTTTGAAATTTCTATTTCTTCTACTCTAAAATTTTCCCTCTGGATTAGGGGCAAAATGTGACCCCCCAAATAACTTTTTAATTATTTAAAACCATAAGGAGAAAGAAATGCTTTTCTCTCTATATTCTAAATATTTCTAATACAGAACTTTTTACTAGCAGTGCTTTATGGAATTAAGTCCAATGTTTAAATGAAATGGGAAGAATCTGGCATCTGCACCTTGCACTCTGCAGGTTTGATACATGAATGGCTCCCTCTCCTTCCCACTAAGTTCACAAACCTTCCACATGTAGTCTATTGAAGCTCACTGAAAAATGGTCATGGTGTAATATCCGGTATGACTAATGCTAACTATTTACCAAGAGTAATGAGTATATTTATGCAGGACAGGCTGGAAAAAGATGAGCTGAAAAAAGACCTATTTCAATAAGCCTTCAGACCTCCTACCTTAATCTATAAAGTGAAAAAACTCTCATCTAACGCTCTCATCCTCTGTTATTGCTTAAAATACTGCTCTGCTAGGATAGGGATTTTCAGTCATTTATAATGCTTTCCTTACCTGTACAGTTTCACTTGACCCAGAAAGGCTTGTGGCTTATCTAAATTACCAAAAATGTGCAACATCCACATCAAAGCTTAATAGATAGATACTAACTGATATTTCATTACAAGAGATATATGCTAGTTGGTATTACTAGCAATATATTTGCTTTTTTGGCCCTAATCATTTATTGATTATTGAGTGGAAAGTCCTTATCCTCCCCTTTTCTCTTTATAATTGTGGCCAGTTTTATTTCTAAATAAAACTTTTTGGGTCTACTGGGTAAACACTGGACTGAAATTATTACATGAGGTTCAATATTATTCTATGATTAAACCGCTGTGTACCAACATGTTAAAAATAAAATTTGGAAATAGAGTAAACAAAGACCATTTAAGAAAAACAAGCAAATGATAGTTTAAATTAAAAAGGGATGGGTGCTTAGGTGGCTTAGTGGGTTAAGCACCTGACTCTTGATTTCAGCTCAGGTCATGAATTCATGGTTCATGAGATGGAGACCTGTATTGGGCTCTGCAATGACAGTGTGAAGCCTGCTTGGAATTCTGTTTCTCTCCCCTCTTGCTCTGCCCCTCCTCTACTGATGCTCTCTTCCTCTCAAAACAAATAAGTAAACATTAAAAAAATACAAAAAGGAGGGGGGCCTGGGTGGCTTAGTGGGTTAAGCATCCGACTTCAGCTCAGGTCACAATCTTGTAGTCTGTGAGTTGAAGCCCCATTTCAAGCTCTGTGATGACAAATCAGAGCCTGGAGCCTGCTTCAGATTGTGTGTCTCCCTCTCTCTCTGACCCTCCCCCACTCGCACTCTGTCTCTCTCTCTCTAAAATAAGTAAACATTAAAATTATTTAAATGAATGTGTCTGTTTCTAGAAGAAAAAAAGGGAAATGAAAGAACATTTGTATCTGCCTACTGTGAGTAGGGTCACTGTGTGAGGTGACATTCACGTTTCCATTTCTTCTCATAGTCTCTCTGGTTATCATCCTTTAAAAATGACAGTCAGTTTATATCAGTTTAATGCAGATGTTCTCAGTATCTAAATCACTTAGGCGCTTAAAGAAAATTGCATGGATCCACTCACCTAATTTCTGCTGGAAAATCCTCTTCAAGTGGTCTACCCCAAAGTCCAAGCCTCTGCATTTTTAAAACCTTCACTTGTTTTATTTTATTGTTTTTATTTTTATTTAACATTTTATTTTAGTCTTTGAAAGACAGAGACAGAGCATGTGCAGCGGGGGGGGGGGGGCAGAAAGAGACGGAGACACAGAATCTGAAGCAGTCTGCAGGCTCTGAGCTGTTAACACAGAGCCCGATGCAGGACTCAAACCCACAAATTGTGAGATCATGACCTGAGTTGAAGTTGGACGCTCAACCGACTGAGCCACTCAAGTGCTCCAGCAGGAAAGAGGGACACAGGGAGAGAGAGAGAATCTGAAGTAGGCTCCATGCCCAGTATGGAGCCCAATAGGGGGTTTGATCTCAGGACTCTGAGATCATGACCTGAGCTGAAATCAAGAGTCAGACTCTTAAGCAACTGAGCCACCCAGGTGCCCCTAAAACCTTCTCTTGTGATTCTAATATGCAGCCAGCATTGAGAATCTCTGAATTAATCTGGAAATCATTTTGGTATCTATTTCACTTTACAAACAGGTTCTATAATAAACACACCACTAGTTTAAATGTTTTGGCCTGAACTGTACACTCAAATCAAGAAATAAACTACTTTGTATGAAGTGAGAATCAAATAGCTTCTATACTCAGTGAATTCATCAAGACCTTCAACACTAGCTAGACTGATAGCCCCTTTCATGTAAAGCTCCCATTTTCCCTTAATTTCAGATATATTTCACAATACAAAAATAGAGGTTTGAGAAATTCATAGCATTTATTAACTGTGAGCCAAAAGACACTCGGTGGTGTGTAGCGTAGTGCCCTTGTGTTATAAAAGAGGACAGAGAGATGCCCAAAAAGCTATGATTTATACAAGGTCACACAGGTGAGGATTGAAA
Source organism: Suricata suricatta (assembly GCF_006229205.1). Classification (NCBI taxonomy): domain Eukaryota; kingdom Metazoa; phylum Chordata; class Mammalia; order Carnivora; family Herpestidae; genus Suricata; species Suricata suricatta. Next base: position 68,881,698 of record NC_043710.1, read on the forward strand.
CCTGGTGCCTCTGACTCCAATGCTATTTCTCTGCTAGTAAGGAGCCATTTAGGCTCAGAAGAAGTCAATTAAGCCACTAATTTATGTATATAAAATTTGACTTGTATCCCTTGTTATCCCTTAAAATTCAGTTGCACAGACAAATGGGGCAGATATTCTGTAGTCCTTTTCATTTATGTTATGCTAGAAATATTCCATTAGACTTTTACTGATCCACATCCCTTACTCAGGTAGAATTGACTCTCACTCCTTTGTTCTACATTACATTTGGTACAGATTTATATTACACTATCTGTAACTCTTCAGTGCATGGAATGGTTTTCAAACCCATCTCGTCTACCATACTGTCAGTGGCTCCAAAGGTAGAGACCATTTCTAATTTATTTTTTTACTCACAGAGTACAGAACCATAATATATACATAGAATGGACTTTATACATATATGTTGAGCAAAATTAAAAATCATAGAAATGTTAGTTCTAATAATAACATGGATTAAAAATTAAACTCTGCATGCCTGGATTTCTAGAACCTTAGACCATATTTCTTTATAGCACTGGATCACCAAGGCCAAAGAGACAACAATGAAAAATAAGCAGTGATTCACTCAAAGTGCAGAATAAAACATTTTCTGTTGTTCCTTCTGGGCTTCAATATGTATGTATGAATGCATGCAAAAAAAATGAAAGAAAGAAAAACATACACTAGAGAAGATTAAGCAAGTTACAACATGTCAGAGTGTTATTTAAGTGCAATTGAGTTTTCTATTACATAAAATAATATATTCATTATTGTATTTTTAGAAAACCATTTTTCTTATACTCATAATTCATGTCTTTTATGTATATACATATACATATATACTTAAATTTATTTATTTTATGCCAAGAGCTTTTAATGTAGAAACATGTTTATCATCAGTAAAGCAGTCTAATAGTTTTGGAGATGGGGTGCTCCTTAATAACATTAAAGTACAAATATCCATGCTTAACATAATTAGATCCAATGTTATGCAAGCAGCAGATAGACCAGCCATAAAAAAATGAAAGGTAGATCAGGAGTAATGATGTCATGTCATGTCAAATAAAGAGGAAAAAAAAACATTTCCTAGATGATAGATGTGAGTGAAATGTGGCCAGGGAATTCACTCATCAGGTGAAAAGCACATCACATGGAAGCAAACCGTGGGAAGAAAAAAGAAAAAAAAGTCACATTTCAGCAGAGAATCATGGGTTTAGGTAACCATGGCAACAGCTCAGTAAAATAACAGTTTCTCTTTTTTCTTTATGGAAAAGATTCTGTGGAATGTCATATGGTTTACTTTCTTTCCCCCACAGATAAACCTCTAACTCCCTAATAGAATTTTCACTCCTGAAATCTTTTAATAACTGGAGTTTATTGCTATTTATTTAAGTTTAAGAGAACACTGTCTAGGTTAACCTCCATTAATACATATGTTTGTTCTATCTCTCTTTTTTCATTTGACTTGGGACACTTGAATTTTTTCCCCCCATCATATGCTATAAATCACTTGTGTTGAAATAGAAAAAGGACAAATTCCTCATCAGAGGACCTCTGCCACTTACCAGATAACATTGAACAAGTTATTTAGAGCCTTTGACTGTTGGTTTTTCTCAACAGAAAACAAAATAGGGTTTTGTTACTTTTGTATCTCAGCTCAAGATCACGGACAAATTATCTAATTATTCAAGGACACGTCTTCTTTAAAATTAGAATAACATATCTTGTGGCACCTGGGTGGCTCAGTTGGTTAAGCATCAGACTTCAACTCAGGTCATGGTCTCACAGTTCATGAACTCAAACCCTGCTTTGGGTGAGCCCCGCTTCTCTCTCTCGGCCCCAGTGTAAGATTCTCTGTCTCCCTCTCTCTTCCCCTTGCTCATTTGTGTGTCTCTCTCTCACAAAGAAAAAAAAAGAAAAATATATCTTAAAGCATCATTGCAGAGGGATTCAATGGAATCTGTTATTGTAAAATGATTGGTTTAGTATCTGACATATTGTTTGAGTTCCATGTATGGAAATTATTATATCTTTATATGATATATCCATGTTAGTTATTACAACAATGAATATTCAACCAATGTTATAGAACCAGAGTTAAAAACAATTTGGTGGCCTACCCAACAGTCTTCTATTCACTCATAATATAAGAGCTGTCATTAAATACTCTATGCCTGAAACTATATACTAAGTACTTTGCATATGTTAAATTATTTGATCCTTCCTAAAAAGTTATAATAATCCCCATGCACACATGAAAAACCATAATACCCAGAGAGCTTAAGTAATTTGTGCAAGGTCACGTAGCTAATAATAGTCAATATTGGAAAGCATGTCTGACTATAATCTCCATGATCCTAACGGTTTTGCTAACAGTTTCTCCCTCCTGCCTCTCCTCCTGTATCAAATATAAAGATGATGATTTGGGATTATGTTTTTTAAAGTATTTCTGGATCCTGGGTAGATTTCCTCCTTGTTACTAATACATCCAGTCATCTGAACACTTAGTCACTTGACAGTTGGCATTTCAGCAAAAATAGTTCCATTCAAACCTCTCTAATTTAAACGAGTCAGCTGTAGGAGGTTTTGAGGCAGTAGGATCTTTTGAAAATATCCTGAGATGGTTTATTATCCAAACAGGGATGTATTGGACTTCGTTTATGTACCTGCCGTGATGTCTATGTCTAATTAATCAACGTTATAAAGGAATTAAATATATTATAGTCAATGCAAAAGTTAGGTCATCTATAGTCAATCATTCCTAAGCCATTTACAGGCAGTAATAAATGTAGTGGATATATAAATTTGGAATTAGAACTGTGGATTAATGTTCTGCTTCTGTCTCTAACTATCATATGACCTTAGACAAAGTTACCCAACAGATCTATTTCTCAATTATGAGTGGATAAAAGGATTGAGGAATGTTGTAAACTATGAAGAAAACTGGAAACTGACATTTGCTGGGGAAAAATTGCTGCCTCCTATTATTATTTTATTACATTATTAATATAATAGATACAAATTATACATTAACATATTATACATTTTTATTATTTCCTGTTACATTTAATATAATTTCATGTTACAGCTGAGAAAACTAAGTCTTAGCAAGTCTAAATAACATGCTCATTGACACACTGCTAGTAGGTAGCAGAGCCAGAACTGAAGCCCCCATCTACCTGAATTTGGGTCCAATTGTTATCCAACATATAAAGATTAATAAGAGACGTCTTAGTGATAAAAAATTAAAAGCTTCTCTAAGTGTCTCTAACACAGTAGCAGCCATTCCTAGGGGGCATGGCTCATTCAGTTCTATCTCACGGTAATTTAATTTACCTTTACGTTTCTATAGATTGCAAACCCACCAGAGAAGGAGACTGATCATCCTGTCATGATTATTTTTAACTGTGGTGCAAACAAGTGACCAGGAAGGAATTTTACTTCTAAAATAACTTTTCCATGCACCTTGCCTGTTGTCCATAAAAGTATCAATAATAAGACAGGATTATAAATATTTATTCATTAAATGTTTTATGTTTATATATTTTGAGAGAGAAAAAGAAAGTACAAGCAGGGGAGAGGCAAAAAGGATCCCAAGAATGCTTTGGGCTCTCAGCACAGAGCCGGACACAGGGTTCCATCTCACAAACTATGAGACCACAGGCCCCGAGCCGAAATTGAAAGTAGGTAACCCAGCTGACTGGGCCACCCAGGTACCCCATGAGACAGGATTTTAAAGGCTACTAGCCTTTTGTACTCTCCCACACTTGGACTCAGTGTCTTCATCACTAAAGTAGGGATAAAATCATATAAACCTATGAACTAGTTGTGTGAAGTTTTAAAAATGTACATACACAGAGATGTCTTCCTAATGGTGTGGAATATAATAGGGCCTCAATATATGTTCAATAAAGATGATACATTAAAAAAAAATCTTTTAGGGCAGAGGTTGGTATCAATAGAACGAGGGGAAAAGGGTGTTTAACACGTTGCTGTTGAAGATTCATTGGTTCTTCCATTGATTTGTTAATTTATCCATCAAATATTTATTGAGCCTCTATTCCAGATTCTGATTAATAATAATAATAATAACAATGACAATAATAATAAAGTTGTCCTCATGGAGGTCACATTTTCCAAAGGAGATGATATTGTTTATCAGGGGAATGTAAAGTAAATTAAGTCTAAGTTTGGCAAAGAATAATCTTATCTACTCAGTGGACACAGGCATCCTGTGGAAGGATGTGCTTGTTATGAACAGTCAGTGATGGCAGGGTGACTTCTCCTGTGTGTTTGTTCTAAATTAGAATTAATATCTTTCTATTTAGTTCATTGCTCTCACTGAATCTAAGGCATCAATGGTTTTAAGATGAATAAATTTATATAGTACTGAGACAAAAAATAAAGATAAACCTGCCTATTAACTTATGTGATATTTTTAATCCTTTAGAATTTTAATTTGACATTTATACTGAAAAAGTGCTTTTTGACTTATTTAGCAAATTACTTTTTATCATAGTCTATTCTTCTGCCTACATATAAATGAAATCATTGCAAATAATTCAGTGAAGAATTCATAAAAACTCCTCATATTTAGAGTCAGATTCTTGAATTACTTTTGAAGTCAGAGTTGACAGAGTCTTTTTTTTTAATTTTTGATGTTTTATTTATTGTGTGAGAGAGGGCAAGCATGAACAGGGGAGGGACAGAGAGAGAGAGAAAGTGAGGGGGAGAGAGAGAGAATCTCTCATGAGATGCAGGGCTTGAACTCACAAACCAAGAGATAATGACCTGAGCGAAAGTCAGGAGTTGGACGCTTAAATGACTGAGTGCCCCATTCTGTTTGTCCTGTAATATTGCCTTGGCCTTGAGGTTGAGGTTGGATATCAGACCCATCCATGGTAAGGAGTGAGCATGTTTAGTCATGAACAGAGTCATAGCATGCAGAAGCACAAGTAATGCCCAGAAAAGGGTAGTCAATCTGACTTTAGCAGTCAGATCACACAATTTTTAAGCAAATTGAAGAATAATTCCCAGATTCAAGCTATATTCTAGAGGTAGAAGTGAGACAATTTGTTAACGATTTCAATGTGAAAGCCATAAGAGAATAAAATACAAATGAAAACTCACCAGTCTCTCACCAGTTTAAAAATGATGATTCTTTTCCAGTTTGAATAGGAGGATGATTGGTGTGGTAAGAAATGTAGAGAGAGGAACAGGTTTTTGGATTTTAAATGTTCCATTTAAGATATATGTGAGATAACACTGAAACAGGATGTCCAAGATGAATTGAGAAGGTTCAGAGTTCAGAGAAGTGGTTTTAAAGCAGAGATAGGAACTAGGGAGTTCTTACCATGCAGTTGCCACGTAAGCCATGAAACTTGTTAGAGCCAAAAAAGAAGGCATACATATAAGAAAACGGGTGATGGCACAGGGTGACTCTGCAGTAGGGCTAGCTTCATGGGCACCCAACCAGCAAAGTCACATAACAGATGTTTAACGGATGTTTGTCAGATTAATTTTCACCTCAAATAAACATTTGACAAAATTATATGCAGTAGCTATTATTATCCTCATTTGGTAGACGCAATTTAGGAAATTTAATTCATTTTCTTAAGTAGATGCAAGACTAGAAGTCTGTCCTAGACTTTAACTTTCACTGCTTATGCTGCCCTGCAACCCTCAGATGGCCTGCTTCAGTTTACTTTAATTTTTTTAATGTATATTTATTTTTGAGAGAGACAGACAGAGTGTGAGCAGGGGAGAAGCAGAGATAGAGGGAGACACAGAATCTGAAGCAGGTTCTAGACTCTGAGCTGTCAGCACAGAGCCCTTTATGGGTCTTGAAGCCACAAACCACCAGATCATGACCTGAGCTGAAGTGGGACCTTTAACCAACGGAGCCACCCAGGGCTCCCCTTAACAGTTTACTTTAAAATGTTAACCTCTTGATAATAATTTTCAGCCATAACTCCTTTAATATAAAGGTTTTTGTGTAGATCATCTGTACCCGGTTGGAGGAGTACAACAGCCGTCAAGCTCTATGTGATGGAACTCCGGAGGGACCATTACTGCGCAATCCCGGAAACCACGACAAAGCCAGGACCCCGAGGCTCCCCTCCTCTGCTGATGTGGAATTTTGCCTAAGTCTGACCCAGTATGAATCGGATTCCATGGATAAAGCTGCCAATTTCAGTTTTAGGAATACATTGGAAGGTAATTCCTTTTTTCACTCATTTAAATTTTCCTCCGTTTTTCTGAACTCATGTTTACAATCTCTTATTCAAAATCCCAGTCCAGATATTTAAGAATACCAAGTTTTCTTAATAAGGACAGGTACATATTGCCTATGTGGCCAATAATCCTCAAAGAGTCTGAGTGGAACACCATAATCCAACACATACAACTCTTCAGCAAGATGGATGAATACACCCACCATGGCAATAAAGAAAGATGGTTGGCAGCTGAAGGGTGAATAAGGTCAGGTTTTTCCACTAATAGAGTATTGGTGCTAAACAAAACATTGTCAGACCATTTTGTATTTCGGAATTATAGACAAAGGACTGTGTATCTATCATACTTTGCAAGTTTTAGTATTTTATCTAGTTTAAAACACTTTGGGAATGAGGCTCTTGGAGTCAAGCCCATTCTCTTATCTATAAGAAAGATAAAAACCATATATTAGGTTAAGTAACCATCCCATTATCCCTCAAGATTTCTCTACTTTGTCAAAGATTCCTTCTCAGAGACTCTTCTAGGTCCTACTTTTCCTACAAAGCTTTCAGTCTTGCTTGCTCTTCCCTTTAGCACCTGTTCATTCTCTGCTCAGTGTTGTCCTAGTCATGAAACACACTTTTTCCACCTCAATACACATTATGGAAACAAACTATAAACAAAACCAACCAACCAACCAACCAACCAACCAACCAACCAAGAACATTCACTCAAGTCATAGATTTAATGGGAGATTTGGGAAGACGGGGCCAATTTGTAGCAATTTCGACAACTCAACATTTAACACTAAACAATCTACCTCCTAATGAACTCCTTGGCACCCTACCATGTAAATAAATCTTTCTCTCATTTCTTTATTTTTAACTTTTCTGAAGTTATTTTGAGAGAGAGAGATAGAAAGAGAGAGAGAGTAAGGGGGCGAGGGGCACGGGGTGGGGGGAGAAGGAGAATCTTAAGCAGGCTCCATGGGGCTTGAGATCATGACCCTGAGATAATGAGCTAAGCTGAAATCAAGAGTCAGGTGCTTAAGCTACTGAGCCACCCAGGGGTCCCTCTTCTTAACTTTTTTTGTCTTGTTTTCTTGTCATTGTGATTGTTTTATCCAACTTTTGTTGCTCAATGATGCAGAGTACTTTTACTATGTCTTTCGTATCCCTGTACCCTTCCAATCCACAACCTTGGGGCCTTGCTCTCCTCAAGAAGCAATTTAAACAAGAAGTATATCACCCTAAAGAGCAATCCTGTGTCTAGCCATTAAAATAAAAATTATATTCATCTTTCATAAGTAATATTAATGGTTAAAATTTTCCTTCTAATCACTATTTGCAAGGCACTGTGCCAAACATTTTGTATAGCACTATCTCCCTTATTACAACCATCCTCTGAGAAAGATAGCACCATTATTTCCAGTTTAAAGAGAGGAAACATGACTATAGATATTATATGATTTGCCTATAACCACTCCTTCATTAAGTGACAGAACCAAACCTGTTCTGAGAATTATCAAGTGCCAAAACCCAAGAGTCCTTTCCATAGTATTCTGATGACCCAGAGTGGATTGAGAGTTTCTTGAGGGTGAGTGATAAATATATCAAGCTGTACCTCAATTATGTAAGAAGGCAGTGCATGGATCCCAGGTGTCTAGGAGGCTATATTGGGGAAAGGTGCACACACAAGTTGGCAGTCACCATCTGGGAGGATGGTGTGTCCCATTGGAGTTTGCCAGAGGTTAACAGTGTAGGACTACAAATTCTGTCTTAAGGACTCTGCAGAGTTGGGTTCCATCCTTAAGGGAACAGGGGTACTTTACACATTTTTCAGGCAGGTTTTCTAGCAGTGATAAAACATGGAACTTTGTTACTCAGGGACATTAGTTGGTCCCAGAAATAAGTAGGGAAGCCACACTTGTCTGGGTCTCAAGTCTGAAAAAGAAAGTGGCTTGAGCTGTGTCAACTCAGCCAGTGGCTTCCAAATGAGCTTCTAATGCACAGAGGTAAGTACAGAACATCAGGTTTATCACAAAGAATTTGCTACTATTAATAAATTATGGTTGTGAATTTTTAAAAAATTTTCCAGTACTTTATTCTCTTTCATACATAGTCTAGTATGCTTTCTTGAGAAGAAAAGCATATCATGGCATATTATCTGGTCATAATTGATGTTCAATAAGCTTTTGATAACTGAATACATAAATGAAGCCTAAGGCACTTGAAATTGCATAACTCATCACTTAGCTGATTTATCCATGTTGTGTGTTGCCAATACACCAGTGGAAAAATCTTAGAAAACGTTGATCTGAGCTATCAGCAAAGATTTTCCCTGATCAAAGGCACATTTTTGTACTCTTTCCTTTAAACTTTTACTCAGAAATAATTTTAAGCCTACAGAAAAATTAGAGCAATAAAACAGTACAAAATACATGCATATACCCAGATGCCCTTACTGTTTACTTTATATCTTGTTTGCTTTCTCTCTTTCCCAATCTGAACCACTTGAAGGTGAGTTGTATAAACTCCAACACTTTACCCCTGGATATGTCAGTGTATTCTTCCATAGAGTAAGAATATTCTCTTACATAGCCACCAACCAGTCATTAACTTTAGTAAATTCTATATTTATATCAAGCTTTATTCTAATCTAATATTTCCATTTTTTTTCAATAGGCCCATAATATCCTTTATATAATTTTTTTTCTCTGTACAGGAGCCAGTTTTAGGGGCAGTTAACATTTGGTTGTCATGTCTCCTTAGCCTCTTTTAATTTGAAATATTTTTACAGTTTTTTTAAAGGAGATAGACATGTGGGGAAAATGCTTTCCATCCCTCCATTTTTAAATAAAATTTCTTAGCCAGAATTCTACAAGAGGTGACTTTGCATCTTTCTAAGAGGGTATCACATCTGGGCACAGGACAACCATCTGTCCTACGCTGGCAATGTTAATTTGATCATCTGCTCCAGGTGTGGTCCAATCTCCCCACTCTATAATGACCAATTTTTCTCCTTCAAAATAATAAATTGACTACATGGAGGCATTTTTAATATGATGCAAATATCCTGCTTTCTCCTAAAGTTGCCCTCCATTGATGGTTACAAAATGATAACTTTCCAGATTCAGCACTCCCTTTACATTTCTTAGCACTCAGGATTCTACTGTTAGCAAGAGCCCCCCTTCCTTCCTCCCTTCCTTCTTCCTTCTTCCTTCCATTCTACGATCTGTCTATTGGTATCAATATATCTATGGTATGGAGTAAAGATTTTCAATTTTTTTCTGTAGTATATAATTCATTAAGGTGCATAATTATCTCAATGCTCAAATGGCCCCAGATTTCACCCATGGGCACACCTTTAAGCTGTCTCTTATGCCTCTGTTTCACATCCCCATGATTCTTTTCAGCATTTTCTTTCTTACTGGTATAGCAATGTATTCTAGAATCATCTTGTGCCATACTCCCTCAGGCTTGGAATCAGTTATATTTCTTCAGAAACAATGGTTCCTTTCAGTGGGCAAGGGTATAAGAATCAAAGATCTGGGAGTCAGTTTTGTTCGCCGGACACATTTTAAAACCAGGATAGGGTGGGATGTGGAATGTCTGGGCTTACAAGTAGTGCTCAAGTGAGTATAGTGTGAGGAGAGCAGGACTGGAGAAGCAGGAGCAAAGACAGCTACTGCATTCTTCTCTCTCAGTAAACACAGGTGAAATGGACTTGTCCGTTTTAACTGAACCCCCTGGTTATCACTGTCCTTTGTTTATTTCTAGCCTTTTGAGATGTGTGTAACATACATCCCATTCAACAAATTCTCACAGTCAGTCCTGAGATAAAGGAATTGTGTTTTCAATACTGAAGTTATTTATGTTACCTCAGCTTTCTTCCTAGATTTCAATGCTGAAATAAATATTGAAAATGTGCCACTTGTGAATTGTGTAAAAGAGACTCGTGTTCTTAGAAAAATCAAAGACAAATAAGTCTGCAATATAAAAGGTAGTGTTCTGATTTGGCTAAAAAGCTGGTCCCCGTGCAGAATGGGGTATTAGATTCAAAGAAGGATATTTTCATGTCCAAATCTCTGACTGCCCATGGTATCTTGTATTTCAAGGTTTATAATGCTGCTAATGCCAAATCAGTAGTGGTATGTGTGTTGGGGGCTGAGGGAGGACCAACAGTTTAGCAAAGTGGTTAAAAGCAATCAAACTGATTCAGATTTGATCCAAACTCCACCACTTCTAAGATATATTATTTTGAATAAATTATTTTACTTCTGGGCCTTGGTTTTGCCATCTCTCAAATGTAGCTATGAATAATAATTTATGTAAAGATTAAATGATAAAATACATGTAAGGAATTTATGATATTTCTTCAATAAGTGGCAGCTATAATTATGTTAAATTGGGATTAGTTGCTGATGACTCAGTTATCACTAATTAATTTTTCTGACAATCAGCTTAGAAACCAAGTATAGACTGACTCCTGAGATAATAGATCATTAAGGGCCAGGTGTGGTAGAAAAATAAAGAGGGAGAAAGGTGGGAAAATATTGTTGAGATAGACCCAAAGATAGACAGCATTTCTGGAGATAAAGAGCTTTTCAGGGGAATTCCCAAAAACAAAGAGACAAGGGAAAAGATAGCTCCTATTACCCAAAAGGGATAAAGGTGCAAGAACAAGAAACAAATCTAATTTAAAGTTGTGTTCACAATCTTAAGTGCAACTTAGGATCATGGAAATGTACAGATGGAAGACACCTGTGTATTCACTCCCACATCCCATACTGTGCTGAGATGCCACCAGGACAACATCCCTATGTGGCCATTCAAAGACAGGGACTAACCTACCTCATGTGGGAGAACAAAAAGTTCCAGGTTAAGGAAAAATCCTAGTTCTATTCCATGGAAAGAACCCTGTATGACCCTGTTACCCTAATCAATTATGGACATACAAGGGCGCATAAAGATAACAATTACATAGTTTCTGACCTCAAGGAGCTTGCCATCTAATGAGGAAATACCTCATGAATACGTGGGGAAAAACACAATATGATAGTATACAATGAGCTAAGAACCCAGAAATAAACCAGAAATATTTCCTTAAAAGACAAAAAATAGAAGTGGATTTTGAAATATCAATAGTTATTCACCAAGAAGAGAAGAAGAAAGGCATTTCCAACAGAAAGAACAACATGTGCAGTGGAAGAGAGGTGTGAAAGTGTGAAATTAGTTACCAAAATAATTAGAAGTTGTATATGACTAAAATATTAACTTTGCAATGGGAAATAAGAAGAGGTATAAAGAGGTATATAAAGGTATATATCATATGTACCATTGTTTCTCAATCTTCTCTGGAGGAAAAAATGTTATAGACCCCTAAAATATGCCCAAAGATCCCTAGGGAATTAAGAAACTAAAGTTTGTTCCAAGTAAATGTCTCTTATAGCTTCCCTGTAAAAGAAGTATATTTGAAAACCCAGAGTTTAAAAATCATGATGTAATGTTTTTATTTTCAAGAATATGTCTATATACCTTGTTTCATGAAACACTGCTATAGACAGTGTGTTCAGGAGAGGCCAGGAGGAAGTTGACATGATCTCTGTATGTCAGCAAGGTATGAAACTAGCAGCCTTAGCAGAATGCAGGAAGATTAATCAGTGAGCTGTTGAGGGGATGGTGGATAGTAAGGGCTTGTTTTCAGTTAGTGAGATTGAGATGCAGATGAGTTGGTTAGAGTAGGACAAGAGTATTACTTAGAGTTGGTAACCAAATGTGAGACAGACAAGAGAGCAACACATTGAGTATGGTTCTAAAACAGCTCCCACTGACTTCTCATATTTGGTCCTTCTTTTGGCCTCTCAGTCTATACACTATTAAAATATCTAGTTTATCTTCCTATGATAGCTCTTCTAAAATAAATGCTATTATGATTCTCCAGAACTTTCCTTTCCAGCAGCCCTTCAACCCTTTCTATTTTTTTTTTTTTTTGTGACTGCCAGACACATCCCTGGGAATTATCTTACCTCTTCATTTGCTAGGACTTCAGCAGTTCAAGAAAGTAAAAAAAAAAAAAAAAAAAAGAGCTCTGGGCTTTAATGAAAGAAAATGGAAGTTTTGAAATTTTGAATGATGTTTTGTAACTGTGCATATTTGAAGAGAAAGACTAGCAGCTAGTCACACTGAAGTCTCAAAAAATGGCCTAGTTTTCAGTGTCTGTACATGAGAAATGGACTTATTAGGACTTCCGGAAATCATCACACAAACTCAAAAACTAAATGCCATTGAGACTAACTGTAAATCTTAATGCCAAAGAGATTATTTCAGTGGAGTGAAAAATTCTAGTGATGGGAAGGCTCCAGTCCTCTCTGGCACATCTTACCCATTCTGGTGGAATCAGAAAGCTGAACAGCTTGGTATAGATTGGTGTTCACTGACTTAGAACAGAAGTGAAAAGTTGTAAGGACCTCAGAACAAGAAAACTTTTCCAACTGTGGTTATTTAACTCCCCAGAATTACCACCTTGGCAAACTTATTGGTATTCTGATTAGGCAATGTTCCTGATCATAATACCAATAAGAATTTCTGTGTGCCAGACATTCTCATTTCTCACAGGTTAGATGATTTAATCCTCACAACATCCCTCTGATATTTAATATTCACTGGTTAAACTAAAGCATCATTTTACATAGTTACTCCAGTGAGTTTAGGAAGCAATGTGTCTCCTTCCAGTTGAATGAGCTGCTCATTTGGCTCAATGGATCGCCTCTTTTCTCCTCACTCCAAGTTCGCCAGGAAAACAGGACCCTTCAAATAACATGTAGGGAATTCAGACAAGTATCTTGTGTACAACTTTCCAAGTGGGTTTGCTTTGAATGTGCTTCTCTAATCAGGAGATAACATTAACTTCTGAAAAAGCCTGAAATAAAATAAGGATTGCTTTATATGTATGTTTTACAAGATCAACGCAGAAGCTATACTCAGGGAAGAGTAATATTTGTGTACTAGGTTCACAAAAAAGAAGTCAAGCATAATTCCTATATATGAAATGCCTGTTAAATTCTTAATCAGTGCCTTCTTTCCCAAAGCAGAAAGGTGGCAAGATCAGAATACATTTATTTTATCTGGCCATTAGAATGCCAGATACAATAAATGTATTCTGATGCAGTGATTGCCTGTTCAAAACTGACTTTTTGAACATTAGGAGGCATTCTAAATTTTGTGGACACAGATTTCTTTAGGCTCAAAGACATTGTTCAGACATTTGGGTAGTAGAAACTCACAGTTTTATTACATTTTTTAACCAGAAAACAAAACCTTAAAAACAAAATAGTTTAGAGTTTGGGGATATTATTGCTTGGTACTTGGTAAACTTTTAGCAACAAATGTTATAGCCTGAGATCTCTCTTAAAAAAAAAAGAAAGAAAGAAAAAGTAAAGCAAAAGAAAAAAATAGCATGTTGGGCCCTATATATTATATAGTTTTGAATGATTCTTCTGTTTCTACTCCCTCCGACTAGTTGTACTGGAATGCAAATTGTCCTTGCCAAATGTGTATATTGAGAAAGTAAAGTAATTTATTTAAGGCACGTGTCATCCTTCCTATGAATTAAGAGGTGCTGGCATAATGTTCTGGCAAACCCCATCTTGGAAAGCCACACGAGAGAAAGAGAGAGAATTTCCCAGAGTGGAGCAGGGCCCCATAAAGTGGTTTGAGACACTGATTTTGAAGGCATATAGCAATATATTTGAGTATCAGTTTTAACATTATGTATGAGTATCTTATTCCTCATTTTAAACGTGTATTTAATAATTACGTGTTTAGACTACTGTGAGAATGTACACACATCTAGCTACACTATATACACAAGAAATGTTTTCTTCTCCCTACTCCTGTCTTTGTAATCTTAAATAGTCAACTTCCCTTATAATTTAGCAAAGTTATTAGTCTTCATGATATGTGTTTATCTATAATAGAGAGCTTTTATATATTTTTTCATCATTTGAATTTACTGCTGAAGAAAATAGCTGTTTGCTAAAGGATAATTTTATTTTCCATTTAAGGTCCCAGAAGATCTTTAAGGAGCAAAATAATAATGCACCTGTTCTAGGTGTATTCTATTTTTATGCATTTATTTATCTAACAAATATGAGTTGAGAAACTTCAAGATACCAAAGACAAAGTAACTACATCTTGTGTAGGACTGCTTTGTTATCTAAAATATTTTGACTGCAGTATCTATTTACAACTCATATAAAATATGGAGAACTCCAGTTTTTGTTAATGTGGGTTATATTTATTTCTACTTACCATTTTTAAAGCTAAAACTAAGAAAAAATTGAAAACATTTATTTATTCATTAAAATGACAAAATTACTCATTACATGCATATAAGTAACATAATTTAATATATTTTATAAAAATAGAAGGTAACATGGCATTGTTTTATATTTTTGCAAAAAAAGAAGACATCTGGATTCTATGTCTGCTTCCATAATCAATGTAGGATAATATGGAATTTGGTTGAAAACTGGAGAAAACTCAGTCTCACACAGATACAAAGTTAGAATAAGGAGAAGTATTTTTTAAAATATTTTCTGATAATTATGGATCTATTTTTGTACAACAAAACTCAACAAGTGGTAATTTCTTAAAAACTGAGTTTCACTGTCAAATCTGAACCCATATAAATGAAGTTTTTGCACTTGTTATGTTAAATTCTTCTCAAATGTCTCTTACATCATGAATGGATTTATCCTCATATTTATTTTGTAATATCAATCATAAGTCGTCTGCAAAATATTGGCTTCCTGAGACCTGTAGATCTGTCAAAGTTTGAAATATCTCGTTACATAATATCGAAAAATGACATTCATTAGTATCACCAATAAATCATCTCATCAGAAATGTCTTAAAGTATTAACAAGCTCTTGAGCTTATAGTGATGGAACTGAAATTTTCAAAATTCTGTTTTTGTTTGAAAACTAAAATTGTATCATTGGTGAAAAATATCAGCAGTTGTTTTCTTTTAAATGACATACTTATTTTGTTCAATATCAAGAAAATGTCTGCCAAATGCTTAAATCTGATAACCATAGTTTACCTCAAAATTGTACATTCTAATAGAAATGGATTCCATTAAAAGCATGGTTATTTCAGTTCTCAACATAAACGATGGCACAAGTGCTTTTCCTCTTAGATAACCATCATACTTCAGACTACAGCAGAAGTATTACATGTTTATGTCCCATTCTGCCTTCTGCAGGTTACCAAAGACATAGCAAGACTTTGGTCACTGATACATTCCCAACCCTGCTTCTGTTATCTGACCGAGCACTAGTCACTCCACTCTGGGTGGGTGTCTTAAAAGAAATCTTTGTGCAAAAACAATGGACTTTTTATATGGCCCAAAATATAGAAGAATTACAGTCAATAAACTAACAAAAGTACATAGATTTCCACTTATGGAAAAGTGGAGTAGACAGACATTTCCCTATTCCTCTAAGTACAATTTAAATCTCTGTATATTGTATATAAAACAGAATAATATGAATGGTGAAGATAAGGCAGACTAGCTAGAGACCCTGGGATCTCTTGACCATGTTAGTGAGTCCCTTGTGATTTCTTTTTGCCTTATATATCCAAGATCTATTGCTGAATAAGCCTGAAAATAGCAAGAGGGTTAGACAAAAACAAAAGCAAAAAAGCAATAAAAACTTGCTCTCTGTAGTTAAAAGTCAAGGAGTAGGGCAGAAAGCTTTTAGGCAAAAACAAGTATACTCCATTTAAACACCAAGAGAGAAAATGAAATGAAATGAAACAAAAGAAAAGAAGAAGAGAGAAAGAGAGAAGAAAGAAAAGCTGGTTGGGGTGACTAGACCTCAATCATTATCAAATTAACATTGTGTCCCAGTCCTCTGCCTGCATGGTGTCAGAGAAGTCTGACTAAGAAGCAGAGATTTCCCAGGAATAAATCTCACTTGATCATGGTGAAAAATTATTTTAATGTACCATTGAATTTGATTTGTTAGTATCTTGTTGAAAATTTTTCATCCAGTTTCATCAGGGATATTGACCTGTAATTGTCATTTTTAGTGGAGTCTTTGGTTTTGGAATCAAGGTAGTGCTGGCTTCATAGAATGAGTTTGGAAGCTTCCTTCCATTTCCACTTTTTGGAAAACTCTGAGGAAAATAAGTATTAACTCTGCTTTAAAAGTCTGGTAGAATTCCCCTGGGAAGCCATGTGGCCCAGAACTCTTATTGTTAGGAGATTTTTGAAAACAGATTCAGGGTCTTTGCTGGTATGAGCCTTTTCAAATTTTCTGTTTCTTCCTGTTTGAGTTTTGGTACTGTGTAGGTGTCTAGGTATTTGTCCATTTCTTCCAGATTTTCCAGTTTGTTGACATATAATTTTTCATACAATTTTCTTATAACTGTTTGTATTTCTCTGGTGTTGGTGGGAATGCAAACTAGTGCATCCACTCTGGTATGGAGGCTACTCAAAAATTAAAAATAGAACTACCCTATGACCCAGCAATTGCACTACTAGAAATTTATCCAGAGGATACAAAAATGCTGATTTGAAGGGGTACATGCACCCCAGTGTTTATCACAGCACTATCAACAATAGCCAAATTATGGAAAGAACTCAACTGTTCATTGACTGATGAATAGATAAAGAAGGTGTGGTATATGTATATGTATGTATATACATACATAATGGAATAATACTCAATGATGAAAAAGAATGAAATCTTGCCATTTGCAACAATGAGGATGGAATACACTAAGTGAAATAAGTCAGTTGGAGAGAGATATTGTATGATTTCACTCATATGTGGAACTGAGAAACTCAACAGATGAGAATAGGGGAAAGGAAGGAAAAATAATTTAGAAACAGAGAGGGTAGCAAACCTTAAGAGACTTTTAAATACAGAAAACAAACTGAGGGTTGCTGAATGGGAGGTGGGTGAGGGGAGGGCTAAATGCATGATGGGCATTAAGGAGGGTACTTGTTGGGATGAGTACTGGGTGTCATATGTAAAAGATGAATCACTTGGTTCTACTTCTAAAGCCAAGACTACACTATATGTTAACTAACTTGAATTTAAATTTAAAAATAAATAAATAAATAATAAATTAATAAATAAATAGCAGAGATTTCCATCCCAACCATGCAGTCAGGAACCATTCCCCCTACCTTACATGAAGGTGATGCAGAGAACCTGCACTTCCATACCTACCTTACAGTAAGAAGGTGACTCTCTCCTTCTCTGCTGGATTGGTGTCAAAGGAGACCTATAGTGAGGCAAGGCCTCTACTATTACCCAGTGACATTGAGGCCATTTGATCTGTGTAATGTGTGGAGGCCAGGTGGGAAGCAATAATGAGGCATTTCTACCTTTCATACCTCTCAAAGTATAGAGGCTTCATGGAAATCAGGTCAATTAGAGAACCTAGACTTTTATCCCCACCTAGCAGTTATGAGGCAATAACTGTTTCCCTTTCCCTTGCTGATGTTGAAGCAGAGAAAGCCAGTTATAATGAGATTTAATAAGATCAAGAGTCTCAAAACATAATATACAAAATATCTAGGTTTCAAACACAAATCACTCATCACACCAAGAAAATTTCATGCTTGAATGAAAAAAGGCCATTAGTAGACAGTAAACACTGAGATAACAGAGAGAAACATCATATAATGATGAGTCATTCTTCCAAGAAGACATAGCATTTCTAAATGTATATGTACCAAACAATGGAGCTCCAAAATATATGAAGCAAGAGCTGATAAAACTGAAACGAAAAACAGACAAATCCACAATGGCATAGTTAGAGAATTTAACACCCCTTTCTAGACAATTGATAAGGCTTGACAGAATATTTATAAGGATATAGAAGAACTCACAACACTATTAACCAAAAAGGTCCAATTGACATTTACAGAACACTTCATACCACAACAAAAGAATAAACATTCTTTTTGAATGTTCACAAAACATATACAAACACGGACCATATCCTAGACCATAAAATAAACCTCAACAGATATAAAAGAATTGAAATCATACAGACAGTGTTATTTTACCAAAATAGAATCAAACTAGAAATCAATCAGTAACATGAAGCTAACAGGAAAACATCATTAGAAAAAGGGAAAGAAAGAAAACCACAGCCCAACATCCCTCATGTAAGGCTAGTTTAATAGGTAAGTGTCTTATATCTAGACTTTTACAAGGACAGTATCTTGGCTGTAATATTATATTATAGGTTCTCAAGGTGATACCATTGGGGGGACTTGAATAAAGGGAACATGAAATTTCTCATTTTTTAATATTTGTATGTGAATCTACAACTATCTCAAAATAGAATTTAAAAGATAAAAAATATAATTACAACTGTAATTAAAAAAACAAACAAACAAACAAAGCCAAGGTACAAGCAAAACTGTTCACTTTTAAATAGATGGAAGAGATAAAAGACCCTACTATTAAGGGTTCTTGTTTGGTCAAGAAATTGACAATATTTTTGTACATTGGCCTTATTCATAAATCAAGAAATGCAATTTGTAGTATCATCCAAGATAATATTATAGTTATTGACACATGGGAAACAGCTTAGGGCAAACATAATATGGATTTTATTCTAAATGTTTATTCTGCAAATAGCTATTATCATTTCTTTATAGGGTAGAATAAATAGAAAGTTGATCATTAGAATAAATTATTTGGGAAATATATATGGCACATACTCTTTTTAACACATCTTAGAATAAGAAATCTGAGAAGTTGTACAATATAGAAAGCTGTTTTGATTTGTTTAAGTAGAAAAATTTCCAACATGTTTGACCATAGAACCCATTTACTCCTCTCACCTTGTGTCTTTTATTTCTCCAAATACTGTTTTAAAATTGTTTGGTTTATAACTTACACTTACTTGGAAAAATCGGATCTAAAATTAAATCTACAAATAACATCTACAAATTAAATCTACAAATAACAAGGGTTAACTCTAGTCTCTGTCTTTTTCAAGCCAGTCAGTTTCATGCCAGAGACTATAAATAATTTTATTTTTCTTCTTTGTTGTTAAGTTTAAAAGAATCATAGTGATTATTTACATTCAAACTATTCCAGAAAATACAAAGGGAGGGACCACTTCCAAATTCATTCTATGAGGCCCTGATATCAAAACCAGATAAAGAATCCACTAAAAAAGAAAACTGTTTGATGGACATGGATGTAAAAATTCTCAATAAAATACTAGCAAACTGAATCCAACAATACATTAAAAGAATCATTCACCACAATCAAGTGGGAATAATTTCTGGGATGCAAGCGTATTTTAATATTCACAAATCAATCAAAGCTATACACCAGATTAATAAGAGAAAGGATAAGAATCATATGCTCATTTAATTAGATACACAAAAAGCATTTAACGAAGTATAACATCCATTCATCAAAACCCTCAAAAAAATAGGTTTAGAGAGAACATATTCAATATAATAAAGGCCATATGTGAAAACCCACAGCTAATATCATCCTCACTGGGAATAAACTGAGACTTTTTCATCTCTCGTCAGAAACAAGACAGGAATGTCCTCTCTCACCACTTGGTGAGCCATTACTTGGGTCCTAGCCACAGCCACATATTAGACAACAAAAAGAAACAAAAGGCATCCACATTGACAAGGAAGTACTAAAACTTGTACTATTTGCAGATGACATGATACTCTATATAGAAAACCCTGAAGACTCCACCAAAAAACTGCTAGAACTGATATACAAATTCAGTAAAGAAATTTAAGAATCAATCCCATTTACAATTGCACCAAAAACCATAAGATACCTAGGAATAATCCTAACCAAAGAAGTGAAAGACCGATACTCTGAAAACTATAAAACACTCATGATAGAAATTCAGGACAACACAAAGAAATAGAAAGATATTCCACAGTCATGGTTTGGAAGAATAAGTATCATTAAAATGTCTATACTTCCCAAAGCAATTTATGCATTTAATGCAATCCTTATTGAAATACCAGCAGCATTTTTCACAGAACTACAATAAATAATCCTAAAGTTTGTATAACACCACATAAGATCCAAAAATCTTGTCAGAATAGCCAAAATCAACACAAGAAAAAACAGGTGCTGGTGAGGATGTGGGGAAGGATGTGCACTGTTGGTGGGAATGCAAACTGGTGAAACCACTCTAAAAAACAGTATAGCGTTCCCTCAAAAAGTTAAAAGTAGAAATAGTCTATGATCCAAAAATTGCACTAATATGTATTTATCCAAAGAATACAAAAATCCTAATTCAAAGGGATACATGCATCCCAATAGCAGCATCACTTACAATAGCCGAACTATGGAAACAGCCTAAGCATCCATGAACTGATGAATAGATAAAATGGATAAAGATGTGTGTGTGTGTGTGCATATTACACTGTATGTTAACTAACTGGAATTTAAATAAAAATTGAAGTAAAGAAAAGAAACTGAAGTGATTATTTTTTTTAGTTAGTTATAGATTTCAGTAGAATTTTCTAGTACAGCATTAGCTGGATCCAGGGGAAAACATGTGAAATAGAAGCTTGTTTACAGTGCCAAGACTGTGTGAAATAAAAACTAGAAATGTCTGAAAAAAATTCGTTAAGGTTACTGTTCATACAACTCTGGACACCATCCAATTTTTATTGTATTGTGCTCTAGAGGATGAAATTATAAAATATAATATAGGTTGTACTACCTAGGGTTGTGTATTTTTATTGTGCTATAAATATATTCTCCTTTAAAAATTAAAATTAAGAAAAAGCTAATAGGTAACATTTATTGAGAGGTTATTAAATGTTAGGTACTTTAGTAAACAATTTTTCTACCTTTTACAACCTTATCCTAAGTGGTAAGTTTTATTTATTATCCCCACTCTATAGATTAGAAAAAAGTATGTCAGAAAGACAAGGTCATCTGCTTAGAGCAACATGGATCATAAATGGCAGAGCTGGAATCCAAAATCAATACTGAATTCTGAGCTCATAATCTCAGTGAGAAATGTTTAGAAATTTGACAAGTATACTACTATCCTTGAAGAGATATCACTTGAAGTCAAAACATGAGACCCTGGGCAAGCCATTTAAATTCACATAGCACATCTTTTTCAGCTATCGAATAGGGAGAATATTTCTATAGTGTCTATCTGTAAGTGTTCATATAAGTATCAAATAAGATAATGTTTACTAAATGTGGGAAGCCTCTGTTATACTACAATGAAGAAAATCTTTTTAAAGATTTGTTGTTTTTTTTTTCTTTTGTTGTTGTTGGGGTTTTTTGTTTTTTTTTTAATAAAACACAATTATTTTTTTAACATATGCAATTATTTTCCATCATTTATAATACAGTAGTTACAATGACACTCCAAACAGAAAATCAAAGTAATAAATCAAAACCCCAACTTCTATTTCATGTAATTA
The DNA here is from genome assembly GCF_006229205.1 of Suricata suricatta. NCBI lineage: Eukaryota > Metazoa > Chordata > Mammalia > Carnivora > Herpestidae > Suricata > Suricata suricatta. The sequence goes on from NC_043710.1 coordinate 68,903,406, forward strand.
GACTTATACAGAAATTAGAAGGATAAGTAACAACTAGTTAATCACCTAATTTCACCACAATCTGAAGTGGCAATTGTTATATAGCAGCTTATCTATGATACATTCAAGATAAATGATACAATTTATTATTTTCCCATAAGCTAAAACACAGCCTGCTTAATACCTTTCCTTAAATTCCACCTCTATACTACAATATACTTGAGGTCCATGCAAAAAAGTAGCTACCTTTTATGTAGGAAATGGATGATTAAGTCTTTGGTG
>NC_043710.1:68903766-68913313 GCF_006229205.1 Suricata suricatta
GCAACCCACAGAATGGGAAAAGATAGTTGCAAATGACATATCAGATAAAGGGCTAGTATTTAAAATCTACAAGGAACTCACCAAACTTCACACCCACAAAACAAATAACCCAGTGAAGAAATGGGCAGAAGACATGACACTTCTCCAAAAAGGACATCTAAAGATTTGTTTTTAAAGGTTCATTTTTTAAGATAGATTTTTAAAGATTTATTCATAGTATTAGAATTCTATTATCTTTTTATCAACAATTTTACCCCAAACTATATTTATTTTTCATTCTCATCCTATAGTAAATTCAGATTCATGTGACATTGACCTCACAGTGGGTGACTTATCAATAGAACTTCTGAAAGTTTGTGCACTTGAAATTATCATTTCAGTGCTTAAATAAGTAGAAGAGAATATATGATAAAAAGGATTTGTTTTATAGGAAGAAATACTTGAACTATGGTAATTAATAATGATTAAAGCATCACTTATGTATACACCAAAAGCAACTATGTATCTAAGGACTCCTTCCAAGATATCACATGTCATTAGTTCCGTAAGATATTGCTAAGATACTCTATTTCTCCTTCTATTTATCAGGCCTCACTTTAAACTATTATAAGAAAGAAAACCCAAACAAGGTGGCTTAAAAGAGAAAGATGTTTATTTTGTTTTCATGAAACAACAGAGGTGGATAATCCAGAACTGGTAGTGCAATTCTACCATGCTCAACTCCCAGCATCTGTCTTTAAATCTTTGCTCTAATATCTTCATCTTCTTCAGCAGGAAGAGCACAAAGTAGGTAGAGGAATGTATGTCCATTTCCCTTTAAAGGTAAGATAGAAGTGTCTCTCATCAATTCTATTTCATCCCTATGGTCAAAAACATGGCCACACTTAGCTCTAAAGGGTTACTGGAAAAATGTAACCTCCAGCTAGTGGCCATTAGGATATTTATTATTAGGAAAAAGAAGAGAACTTGTGCTGGTGAAAACATTAGCAATTTCTGCTACAATCTTTTTCCCTAGTGTTTGCTGAAATACCTTCCTAGTGCATGTTGTAAAATTAACATCGAGTACAGTAAAACGTTGGTTTGTGAGCATAATTTGTTCTGGGAACATGCTTTTAATCCATAGCACTTATATATCAAAGCTAATTTCCCCATAAGAAATAATGGAAGCTCAGATAATTCATTCCATAACAAATCTATCCCCTTATTTCTTCTTTTTTAATATTGTGCAAATGGTCAACATAGACTTCTTATAAGTCTTGCAATTTTGGGCATTCGCATAATTCTTTTGCACTTCTCAATAATTTCCTTCTTAACTTCCACCATAATCATCTCCTTCTTCTTACTGCCTTTCTTTTCAACCTTTTTCTGCATGGGAGCCATTGTATATGTTCACATGATGTTAACTACAGCACAGTATTAATAAACTCTTGTTATATTCTGTATTTAATGTAACTGGCAATAAGGTAGCAGAGGAAAGAGTCAATATCCGCAGTCAGCTTGACCTAGAACGAAGCAAAGCATTCCTAAGCTTACTCTTGTATGGAAAAACAAAGGATTGTCCATAGGTCCTTTGAAGTGACAAAAAATTACACTAGTTCCAGTTGTAGGAACCTTCCAACATTCTGAAAAATCACTGATTTCTGCCAAAGCCCATGGCCTGAGACTGAGCATCTGAGCATGGGAGACACTCACAATCCCACAATGTGAAAGAGAGAGAGAGAGAGAGAGAGAGAGAGAGAGAGAGAGAGAGGGAGGGAGGGAGGGAGGAGAGGGAGGGAGGGAGGAGAGGGAGGGAGAGGGAGAGGGAGAGAGAGGAGCACGCGCTACCGAGTGCCACTGGTTCAGTTGTGATCATGTGACATTCAGCATCATGTACTACTTGTATTGCAAGACCTTGTTTGTTTATCAAGTTAAAATTTATTAGAAATGTTTGCTCATCTTAAGGAACTCTCACAGAACAAGTTACTTGCAATCCAAGGTTTTACTGTATTCTCCTGCAGTGTTCTGTCTCCTGTGTTTGGTACTGTGAAGTACCAAAATATTCTTTTGCTCCAGATCTTTCAAGTTATTAAGTTTAGAGAATTTGTTATATATTTTAGGAAATTAGAGTAACATGCTAGAATGGATGGACTGCACATTTGTGCTCCTTCTAAATTCATATGTTGAAACCCTACCACTCAATGTGACACATTAGAAGGTGGGCCTCTGGGATCTAATGAGGATTAGATGTGGTCATGAGAATGGAGCCCTCATGAGTAGGATTAGTGTCCTTATGAGTCACAGCAGAGCTTACTTCCCGTCTCTACTCTCTGTCATGTCAACCAGAAGCCAGTAATTTGCAAACTGGAAGAGGGCCTTCACCAGATCTTAACCATATTGGCACCCTTAACACAAATTTACAGCCTCCAGAACCATGATAAATAAGTTTCTTTTGTTTATAAGCCACCCAGCCTGTGATACTTTGTTAGAGTAGCCCACACCGACAAAAATATAAGACCTATAACAAACAAGCCCCCAAATGTTAGTGGTCTGATAAAAATTGATTACTTGCTGACACCAAGTCCATTTTGAATGTTAATAGTTGGTGAGTGGCCTTTTATGTGGCTATTTTAGTGACTCTGCTATCCCACAACTCTCTGATGGATCTTCTGCATATTCCTGAGAGACAAGAGAACCAGGTATTTAGAGGATCCTATAGGAAGAATATATAGGTCAAGCCTGGAAGTAGTGACATACCTTCTGTCCATATCTCATTATCCACAATTCCTTCACAGGGCCACACCTAAATATGAGGTTGGTTGTGCATATAGAAGTTTGAACAAATTGTTTTTTGAACACATTGAGTGGGTATATGTTAGATTGAGTGGATATATGTTTGGGACTTTTCCTTTTTTTCTCTCTCTCTAGGATTTACCAATTGCTGAGGGTTTTAGGTTGGGGCTACAACTTCTCACACTGAAACCTTGATTCTTAATTTACCTTTTCTCACTTGCCATTGCTTTCTTCTTCCCACCTCACTTTTCTACAATATTTTCCCACTTTATCTCCTTTTGTAGAAGGTAGAAAAAGGCCATGAAATTCTGTTTTCCCTAGCCATTATATGTTCTTCTTTCCCTATGGAATCTCCCAAAATGTATCCCATGATTTTTGGGTGAATAATTATTTCTATTAACATGTTTTGTTTGAATCAAGAGTCACCTATCCCTTCTTTCTCAACATCTACTATTATTTCCTCCATGTGGAGCAACAGCATAACTATTTTCCATACAAGATGCTTGGGTCTTTCTCTACAAACAATTAATGAATCCATCAGGAGACTACTGAAAGAATGGCCTACTCGATAAATACATAATAGTCAGATTCAGCGCCATGATCCCTGTCACTCAGCAAGAAACCTAGGAACATTATGGGCATATTTCAAAAAACGTGTGGCTTAACTCATTTTATTTTTTAGCTTCACTGATTTTAAAATTATGCTATCGACTGGGTTGCATGTTTTAAGAGGAAAAATAAAGATCCCATGTTTGTTTATTCAATAAGCATTTATAAAGCATCTACTATGTGCAGGCACTTTGTAATACACTAGAAATAACTAGTGAATATGATGCAGATCCTTCTGTCTCAGAACTTACAGTGCAGTAAAGAATTGGACATGAATAAGCAATTATAATAATATAATAATCCAAAGAAAATAAATGTAAAAAGAGGAAAGTATAGTGTTATTAGAGGGACCTAACTACATGTTTAGTTTTAGAGAAAATGCCAATCTGATATTCTTAAGAATGATTTGGAGGGGCACCTGGGTGGCTCAGTTGGTTAAGCCTCCAACTTCAGCTCAGACCATGATCTCAAAGTTCGTGGGTTCAAGCCCAATGTCGGACTCAGTGCTGAGCTCAGAGCCTGGAGCCTGCTTCAGATTCTGTCTCCTTCTCCCTCTGCCCCTCCCCTGCTCACACTCTGTCTCTTTTTCTCACTCTCAAAAAGAAATAAACATTTAAAAATTTTTTTTAAATGAGTTGGAGTATGTAAGATAAAGTGCGAAGAATAAAAAGGGGAAAATTACAAATTCTTTCCAATATCCTAACAAAATAATCTTATAAATTCCCAGAGAGTCCCTGTAATTAATAACAACTGCTGATATCAATAGCTCTACTTTTCCAATTCCTAAAATCTTTTCATGTCCATTATCTTAATTACTCCTCTCAAAAGCTTTATATCATCTTTATTATTACATTTATTTTGGAGATGAGGGAACTGAGATTCAGAATAATTTGACAAGGTCACACAGATTATAGGTAGCAAAATTGGATCATCAATAGGGGAGGTCATGTCCCCAAGTCTTTCAAATAGAGAGACCAAGTTTTAGAGGAAGCAGAGAGGAGTGATTAATAGACTGGTTAAAATCCTGATATATCACTTAGTAGCCAGATGATTCTTGGTGAGTTTAACCTATCTTTACTTGAAGCTCCTCATTTAAGAAGTGAAGGTAATCACAACACCTACATCATGTGTTATAAGGATGACGAGTTAACATCTGTAAATTTCTTAGAACAGTCTCGGTGACAGGAAAGTTTCATTAAATAATAAAATCCCTGACTTGCATGCTGATGCACAGTCTTATTTTCTAGCCCTACATACAAACCAAATTCTAAACATTTGGTTTAGACTAGTATTTTAGATTTCCGGTGGACAAAAATTGTTTCAGTAAAGTATTAGTCCTAAGCAGAGTTGACATCCAAAGTGTAACAGCATGATGATAGTTTCTACTTAAAATGACTTTTAAAAATCAATCTTTGAGACACAATTAAACCCTTCTACAGACTTCTGAAATTCATTAAGGAAATTCAGTTTGACAGAAAAAAATATTGGGCTTAAGAAGGTGAATATCTGGCCTTATATGTTGGTGGCACTACTACCAGAATTTCAGCTTTCACTGTGTATTATGACAGCTGATTGAGCCAGCTGACTGTAAACCATTTGAAAGAAGCTTGTCAGGTACTCATTTAAAAACAGAGGAGAGTGGGAACAACCATAATAGGGCCTTCTCTACCCCAAAAGAGAATATTATGGAAAACTGGGCTGAATCAGATATCTCAGCTTCTCCACTGATAAGAATTAAGGGAAACAAAGGTACTGTTGGAACTAGAAGAGATGTATTGCCATCTCAGGAATTTTATATTTTAGTACAACTGATAGCTCTCTCTGTTTCAACTAAGAAAGCACAACAGAATGATTAGAAGCAGAGCTTTGAAATCCGGTAGATAATTAGCCCAAATCCTGGCTTTGCCACTTACCAGTTGAATGATTTTGGATAAACCACTGAGCCTTTTTATGCCTTAGTTTCACCACCTGAAAGTTGGCTTAATGATATGTTATTTACAAAGTTACTATGAGGATTAAGTTCCATAAGAACATAAGAAAACACTTAGCTTAGTGACTACCAAAAAGAAGTTGAAAGTGTTGTAATAGCAAAATCTTTGTCACCAAGTGATAACTAAGCAGTAACAAAGGCAAATAAAATACATGAATCAAGGGTGCTTGGGTGGCTCAGTCAGTTAAGCGTCCAGCTTTGGTTCAGGTCATGATCTCACTGTTCTTGGGTTCAAGCCCTGTGTTGGGTTCTGTGCTGACAGCTAGCTCAGAGCCTGGAGCCTGTCTTCAGATTCTGTGTCTCCCTCTCTCTCTAACCCTCCTCTGTTCACACTGTCTCTCTCTGTCTCTCAAAAAATAAATAAAATACATAAAAACTAAGAATAAAAATACATGAATCAGGGCTGCTGGGTGGCTTATTCGGTTGAGCGTCCTAATTCAGCTCAGGTCATGGTCTTGCAGTTCTTGAGTGTGAGCCCCACCCATGTTGACCCACACATTGGCCTCTGTGCTGACAGCTTAGACCCCGGACCCTGCTTCAGATTCTATCTGTCTGTCTGTCTGTCCATCTCTCTTTGTCTCTCTCAAAAATAAACATTAAAATTTTTAAAAATATATATGAATATTTCCATTTATAATTAAATTGTGAAGATGACATTTCATCTTATGCAAGCACAAGGTTGAAGGTTGCAAACTCCCTTGTGAAAATTTCAAACATATTTTCAAGTGAAGTTCATCAAAGGCATCTTAAAAATAATTACCCTTGGTATGGCATAGACAATATAGTCAAAAATACTGTACTAGTGTTGTATGGTGACAGATGGTAGCTCCTCTTGTGCTCATAGCATAGCGTAGAGTTGGGGAATAGCCATGCTGAAAACCTGAAACTGATACAGCATGGTGTGTCAACTACACTTCAATTTTTAAAAAATTACCCTTAGTTTCGTTTTATTTAAAAATTTTTAAATGTTTCATTTATTTTTGAAAGAGAGAGAGAGTGCGAGCAGGAAAGGGGCAGAGTGAAAGGGATACAGAGGATCTAAATGACTGACTCTCTGATGACAGTAGAGAGCCTGATATGGGGCTTAAACTCCCCAACTGTAAGATCATGACCTGTGCCAAAGTCAGATGCTTAACCGACTGAGCTGCCCAGGGGTCTCAAAATTACCTTTAACATAAGTAGAATCTTTATTAATTTTTCTTCCCTAAAACTAACTTTATTTAATGTTAAATTTTTTTATCCTTTGTATATGTACGCTCCCATGCATTTGTTGCAGGAATTCCTATACACAAATTTATAGATATCAGTGATGAGAAAGACAGAATGGTATAAGGGGAAGAACACGAGATTTGGAATGAGAAAATTAAAAAGATAGTTTTGGCATTAGCCACTGAAAAGATATCTGACCTTTATTCTCATCCAGATTCTGCAACCTCTTCATTTGCGCTCTAAGTATGGTGACACCTATTCTAGCTCCCTTATTTTAGAAACATCCAAGGACATGTCGGAGCTGACTCTTATTCGCTATGAGAACTGACAACATTTTTTTCCCTCCATTTTTAAGTCAAAGACATTAAGTTGGTACCTTGAAATTAACAATCATGGGAATTTACACCATGAAAATTGGCGGATGCTTCAAGACAGTGTATTCTGCCCCTGTGCCCCATTTCCCCTCCAAGATCTGGTTATTAATCTTTGCTAGTACACTCCTGGGAATGTCACATGAGAAAATGTGCCTGAAAATGTTTTGTGAACTAAAATTATAATGCATATATGTTAAAATATTCATTATAGAAAATTGTGGGTATGTAAGAAACTGGTGATTTGCATATGAAAATACCATTAAATTATCTTGCCTAATTAAAAAGCAAAACATTAATAAGATCACTTGACTCATATTTTATAGTCAACCTTAGCAGGATGACTCTGTTTGCCTAGGATTACAGAGTCCTTGTCCCATTCAGGACAAGGATTAGCTATATAATTTGCAAGGCCCAATGCAAAAGGTAAATATGGAGTACCTTGTTTAAAAATATTATGAATTTCAAGATAGTAAAAGCAGAGCATTAAGCCAAGAACAGGCAGCTTTGGGTGGGGAACATTCAGCTGCATGCTTATGAAGCTGGTCCTACATATGACACACAATTTTCAGTGCTGAATGCAGAATAGCCTGGGGCACACAGAGACTAGTATGGTCAGTTAAGCTACCTTTGCTTCAAAAATAGTTAGCATTAGCATGAATATACTAACAAAGTTTTAGCACACCTGATAAAATATACCAAATACACCAAGCACTATCAATTCACATGAGAATACAGCTTGAAGAACACTTTGTCTATAAAGTTCTTTGTTTCAGTCTGTACAATTCAATAAACTAAATGACTCTGCTATGTGGTCTTTCCAGGATATAGAATATAGACCTAGAATATAGAAAACCATTATAAAATTTTACTTTAAAATAAGTTTCAGACAATTAAGAAATGAACAACTGGTGTGTAAGATCATTTTATAGATGTATTCATAAACTAGAGATAAGATCTGACAAATGTTGAAAAAAAAACACTGGATGGTGTAAATTATATGTATGCTGTGTATTTGTAATATGCTTGTAAAGAAAATGATTACATATGTGTATCTACATGTAAAACACACACATTGAGGTTACTAACATGAGAAATTAGTCTGACATTTAAAATAATAAATAATTTAAAATGATAGCACATGAAATAATTCTCCTACTCTCCTTTATTGAGTTTATGGAGATGACTATGACTAAGCATCCACCATTGTCTTTGTGCAAATAATACAAATAATGAGAGCAGTGGTTCTCAAACTTTGGCGTGCATTAGAATTACCTGGAAGACTTGTTTTGACACAAATGGCAAAACCCACTGACCTTCTGATTCAATAGTTCTCTGGTAGGACTCTGGAGTATTTGCATTTCTGACAAATTTATAGGTGATGCTGCTGCCTCTGGGACCATATTTTTGAGAACCACAGAAATTGTCAAGCATTTTTGACCTTAACTATCATCTAATAATTGTATGCTAAGAATCCATCACCCACTGCTACATCTGTTACATTGTTCCATTCCCTCTTGTTGGAGGAATTTCCTAAGTCAAATTAAAAGTATTTTCTAATAAACATAAATGCTAACTAATTACATTTATGGTGTAGAGCTAGTTCTTTGAGAATGCCCGAAATTGGCTTGGAAGTTAATGCTTCCATTGTTTCTAGGGATTTGCTTAGTTAGAGCCAAAATCTTTTTTGGATCTGCAATATTATATTTTTGCTGCAAGTAGTTCAAGTTATAAGCCTTTTCAGAGTACTCAGCCATCAAATACGATCCCTTACCATCATTGTGTGTAACCTTGTGAGGCTATGCACTTCACAGTTCCTGAATTAAGTTGTACATTAGGAGAGTAATTAGGGGAAATATGGCCGGCGGGGGAGGGGGGGAGGGCTAACAGTCATGTCGCTTGAATCTTCACGTGCCCTAATGTACACTTTTCTATCTTCCTGCTTTCATTTCTCCAATTATATCACTGAAAATCTAAGAAATATTAAAACAGGTTTGAGATGCGCTTAAAATTAAATCAAATAAATGTACTCTGTTCTGAGAATTTAACTATGTACTTTTTCACATATCAAAATCTATATATAGGCTTGATAATGTGTAACATCTATAACCCAGACTCCTAGAAAGGAGGGAGCATCAGATTAAATAAGACATATGTAAAAATGTCCATCTAGTGTCTGCCACATTTTCAAACATCATTTTCAAGTGTACATGTTGAAGAAGTTATCAACATGAAAATATTTTAAGTCAGAAGTGTGTGGTGTGGGATTTCAAAGGCAGAAGCATTTTTGGACTGTCAGGATATAGGAGGAGAAAATTTCAAGTAAAGGGAATAATATATTCAGAGGTAAAGTTTTTAAATTGTGAGCTCAAGTTTAGAGGATGGAAAGCAATTTAGTCTAAACCAGTGAATTTCAACCCTGGTTGCACATTAGAATCACTTGGGTGTTTTAAAACTCCAAGTGCCTGAGCCCCGACTCTATACCAATTAAATCTGAATCTCCAGGGGTCGGAGATGGGCTACAGTATTGAAAAACAAACAAACAAACAGAAAAACTCTCCGGAGTACTATGGGGGGCGGGGGGGGGGGGGGGGGG